>NW_017307372.1:368900-430785 GCF_000935625.1 Nanorana parkeri
TGCATAGCCTGTCAGATGCTGGATACAGTACACACGCTGTATCCAGCTTTTGACATGTTACGCTATTAGCGTTGCAGGAAAGCTGTGGTCTCATGGGAGCTTTGCAGGATTTGTGGTGACCTCTGCGAGGTCTATGGTGGGCGGAGCCCACCACAGATCCTGCACAGCCCCCTGAGACCCTGCAGTCCCCCACAGAT
The DNA here is from genome assembly GCF_000935625.1 of Nanorana parkeri. Classification (NCBI taxonomy): domain Eukaryota; kingdom Metazoa; phylum Chordata; class Amphibia; order Anura; family Dicroglossidae; genus Nanorana; species Nanorana parkeri. Next base: position 369,098 of record NW_017307372.1, read on the forward strand.
CCTGCAAAGCCCCCCTGAGACCCAGCAAAGCCCTCCACAGGTCCTGCAGAGACCCCCCTGAGACCCTGCAGTCTGCTGCATCTCAGGGGGGCTGTGCAAGATCTTTGATGTGCTTTGCAGGCTGCAGAGCCCCCTACGGATCATGCAAAGCCCCCCACAGTTCCTGCAAAGCCCACCAAAAGGTATTGCCCAGCCCACCTGCAACTCTTTGGTGGGCTGTGCAAAACCTATGCTGTGCCCTGCCAGCACAGTCCACCTACCTGGCACAGGAAACCCAGCCTCCTCCACTGCCTCGGCACCCAATCGTCTCAGCTTCGTCCCACCGACTGGAGCCTGGGCGACGCTTCCCGCCTCCTCCATCGCGGACCAGTCTCTGTCCTTGTCTCCTCTGTTGCAGTCTTCGGCCCCCCGCCTCCCCAGTCTTCACCCGTCTCTTCGATCTTCGCCCACATCTCCTATGTGTCCGCCCACTGCTTCCTGCCGCTCTGTCTTCACTCTGCTTCTTCCATCTCCGCCCCCATCTCCGCCCCCTGCCTCCTGCTGCTCCGTCCCTGTCTCCTCCTTCCTCCCCGCAAGGCTGCCGGTTTCTGTGCAGCCCAGGAACTTTTGATCGAACACCGGCTGCCTAAATGTTTTGGGGGCGGCATTTTTGCCGCTCCCTGGAAATCTGCCGCCCGAGGCAAACGCCTTGTTTGCCTCGCGGCAGATATGCCCCTGCATCTCATATTGTAAAGTTTAATGCTGAAGTCTAAGTGAGTTCTGTTTTTTAAAAATCTGGTGATGGTGGGATCTCATAATGGAGAGAGAAGGTGCAATCTCTTTTCTCTACTCTGCACCATACTAAGTGAAGCTTTCATCCATTATACATATTTACAGTAGAACCACTGTACAGTCACTATGAATTTATATTGTTATTCCCAAAATGTTCCTATATTCTAACTTTACATACAGCTCCACCTGCAGGTAAGAGTGCACAATCCAAGTATGTTTCAACACTTTGTACAACACAAATAAGTATTGACCTGCACCTCAGTAATGCTGTAATAAAATCCATCTTTTATAGAAAATCTTCATAAGAACTTCTCATGGCAATACAAATACATTGGTTTGGATATGAAAAGGGGCATTGCACTATGAAATCAAAATGAACATCAATAGCTTGTGATAAAAAAAACTCACATAATGTACAGCAAATCAGTTCCAATATATTTACAATTCAGCCAGCATGTTACATTTTAGTGCTCCCAAAACAGGCATATAGATACCATATTGAGTTGAATAAAGTGTTGTAAACATCCAGGAATCAGAGTCATTGCTGACAGAAAACAACCATCCATGCATAAATCGTTCACAAAGCACAGCAAATTAGTTCCCATGTATCCAGGAGTCAGCAAACAAAACGGATTACATTGCTTCAAAACACAGACACACAGACTATGTACTTAGCTGGATTGAAGCCCACATCCATGGAGAATAAAAACCCCTTGCAGTGCGATTTTCCCTGCACTGCAAGGATTAAATGCTTGTTAGGTCCAAGGGGTACAGTCATATTACTTACCTTAACCCCCTCTCTGGTGCTGTTCTCTTCTCTCTGATGCTCCATGCTGTGGGTGGTCCGTTGGCATCATCACGTATAAGCCAGGGCCACTAACCTTGCATTGTATGTGGAGGAGGCAGGCAAGCAACCAGTCCCACATAGCCCCCTCTCCAAGGGGTGCTTCTGGCCGTGGTCAAACACCTGCTTCTGTCAAATACAGTGGCTGGAGTGAGCCTACAGGAGTTTTTAATTGAACTCAGGGTGGTTGATTTACTGCAAGCAAATAGGCTGTTTACTTAGCAAGTGAATTTTCACTTTGGAAGGGAAATTTCCTTTAGCTTAGTGAATGAGGATAGGCCCTGATGGATGATTCCATTATCCAATCATGTGGAAGCAAAACTACTGTTTTTTTATTTTTTATTTTCCTTGCACATCATTGCATATTCTTTGTAAAGTGAATTTTTTACCACCTTCACTAATCTAAGGGAAAATGCCATTGCAATCTGAAAATTTCCTTGCAAAGTGAACAGCCTGCTTGCCTTTACTTGCCTTCTCTTTAAATCCTTCAGTTGGTTCACCTTTTAAACATTTCCTGTTGCTTGCAGCTTAAAGAAAGCTGTTGTTACTCCTTAAAATTAACCTGTTTTTTGCCAGGTTTAATGTCAGCCCCATCAATTGCATATATTTACCTTTTACTTGCTGCCACACTGCTCTGTTCAGCCACTGAGAGTAAAGAAAGTGTGCTGTGTGAGCTCCTGGGTGGCAAAACCTTAGAGCTTACACAAGCTAATGACTCTGTTCCTATCTTCATGTGACAGTATATGGTGCCTGAACAGTCAGTTGCCCAGCTCCAGTGCTATCATGTGGGAGGTAGGGAGTGAGTCATCTACCCAATAACCAGAAGTACCAGCCATTTTCTTTGCTCCCATTGCTGACCTATACTTTTTCTTCAAATGGTGGCATTTAAAAAAACTGTTTCTACAGGGACTGCTATCACCCCACACTTTTAATGTCACCAGCATAGTATTACAACTTTTTTAACTGTGGAAATCTATATAACCCTTCCCTGCCATGTTGCATGCTCAGACACTTGAATTACATGTCTGGAATGGTGCATCTTCTAAATATGTACACCACACAATTTCACTGAAAGGCAAATATCACAACTTTTTAAAAAAACTTTTATTTTTGCCAGTGGAAATGGCATATATGAGTATAAAATTAAATCCTGTTTTTATGTTATTTTACCCTGTGTAAATGAAAGTAAAATGCTGGACCTTCTACAAGGCCACAATTTAATAAATGTGCATGCTATTGCTAATCAAATATAGCCAGAATTCAGAAAAGAAAGATGATTTTATACATCAGAAAGGTCAGATTGCTACTTCTGATACCATGCACAGAATTTCTGGATCTAAAAGTATTCAATCTTCCAGAGCCCGAGGAGCAAATAATTACAACTTCTTGTCTTCATTTGAACAAAAAAGGCAAGTGATCTTTCGGAGCGACTAAGAAAGTTTACACAGCCTGTGCTGAATAATGTTGTATAAAAATCTTTCTCTTCACTTCAATAGAGTTACCAAATCTCCCACTCACCTCCTAGCAATATGCAATAAACTAAAGCGCTGTCAGTCAAACCACAAATCTCTTTTCCTCTTTGGAGTATGTGGTAATTATTGCACTTTTGTAATGTTCTTTTCAGACAATTTATTGGACTCAACGCAGGAATAATAACTCTCAGAATATGGTCCATTCTGTGCCATTCCGTTTAAGGGAATTCTGTCACCGAGGAAAGATTGCTTGGAATGACAGCAGTTCACAAATGAGATAAAGAGACATGACCTTCCTAATCTTTCAGCATCTAGATTGTAATGCAAAGTTCACTGTAAGGACCACCATAGTAAATAGTTATTTTCAGCTTTTTTGGTATTCAGTTGCAGAGAAGTGTTAACACCTATTGACTTTGTACAACTTTCTGCCATGAGTCAACAATTTAAATAAAATTATATTAAAGCTATGGAGGACCTTACGCAGTCCTTACAGCACCTTGAGCAGCAGTTCCATTGCACCTGGTTTTACTGGCATGAATTCACTTTTACTGGTAAATTCACTTTTGCTGGCTGGCTGACTGAACTTGTCTATAATTAGGCATGGTCTAGTTCCACTAGGTGGTATTCCCTCCCCTTCCTCCGCCCTTTTTTTTCTCTTATTTTTTTTCTTCCTTTTTGAGCCTTTACCTTTCTCTGCCCTCTCTGCTGCTCTCATCTTAATTCTTCTCTCTGATTGCATTCTCACTATCTAAGTTATGGTTTCTCTACTTGGATTGTATATCCCTTGGACTCCCACCGTTGTTTTCTCAGGGAAATCACTCGTTCAATGTTTGTACCCATGCATTTTGGAGAAGATATATCCCTTTGTCTTCTGTTTTTGTTTTCATCCTGCATTAATTCCATCTGTACTGTTGGTATTGTTTCGAAAATGTATAAATAGAATTTACAAAAAAACCTATGGAAGATTGTGGAAACTTAGCAGCTTCATCTCTGTGTTGCCCCATTTTAGTTACAAGAGGTGCACAATGAACAACTTGCTATGGGTTTGAATCAACATGTAATGGAAAAACTCTGACATACTGTTGAATCCTCCGCAAACATCTTTATTTAAAATGTATGTGGCTCACACTTGAATCCCGTTACATGTTTCAGCCAAAGAGGCCTTAATCATAGCTGATTCAGCAGTGCACTGGACCTTTTTCTTTGCATGTAGTCTATGAAAGAGTTATGTATGGAAGTGTCTGAAAGAAACATGTTACTCCTATGCACTAGCTTTTTTCTACTATTCATAAACTGCACCTGCACCTGGAACATGAAATGGTGATTCAGACTAATTAGTATGGGTATCATTGACAGCTGATCTTTCAGACAGTTTGGTATATAAAGTCTTTTTATTTTACACTGGGGGAGGGGTATAGTAAAAAATGTATAAAGATCTATTTTAGCTTTCCAACCCATTTCCCCCCTCACTTCTTCTATACCGCCATGAAAGGGACAGGCTGACTGATTACCATGGGCGATGTAGGAATTCAAGCACCATGGCAATTAAAATAGTCCAGGGACAACTTTATTCCACTAGGGTCAGGAGACAATCGAGTAGAATAGCCATTGGCTGTTCTTCCTTCAGTTACATTTTTACGTTTAAATCTTTATTTTTTATAATGTTGTCTTAATACAGAGAAAATTTTACATTTACTGACCGGTTGTGAATTTTGTCACAAAATTCTCACAATTTAAATTATGTGACACAAATGACCTCACTTCTGAATGCCTTGGTTCCCTTGATCTGTTAACCTACTGCATATATTTAGATACTGTATAATATACATCAGTATGAAACATAAATGTTTCTTGTCCACATTTGTGTTCTAATATAAACACATCCATTATCAATTTTTAGAAGTTGAAAAAACCTAGAACAAGTTAACCTATTAAGAGAAAATCTGTGGTTATCCTACAGACTTATTCACTAAAACATTACTGCACAAGTTCAGTACCCACAGCAAACAACTACTGAATATTTTTTATGTTCAGGTATATTTCTATATCACCTTGTCGTGAGGTGGAAATATTTGTGGGTAGAATATCACACTCTAGCTACAGTCATCTGTAATGAAGCTCCCCATAGGCATCAATTGCAATGGCAATAGGAAAGGTAGGAGTTTTGCCACTGACAATCAAGAGTTTCCTTTCATTTTTTAACCTGTATTAAACAAAAATGTCATCTGGAATCCATTCAGTCAGCTGTTTCAATTTTATATACAGTGCCCAAAATATCTGCAAGGTTTTTAAAGCAATAACAGAATGACAGCATGATCATCTATCCATCACTAAACTTACACTATCTGCCTTTTGATCAAATAGTTAACATTTCTTTTCAAATGTAACCATAAAAAAGGGAAATTTCTGAGAAACATTCCTGCCCAAATATTTCCACATTAACTGGGATGCAATGTATGTCTGTGTGAAATTTGGTGACAATAATGCATGTAGAGTTGATTTTGGCCAGTTTGGTAACTTAGCTTAAAAGCTCTATAGCAGCATATTTATAATTTCTAGTCCCAAAATATGTTGTATGGCACCTGCATCACAGAACTTAGTGCAGTCAGTGACTACATACAGTACATCATACGGTCATTCACTTGACTAGATGTTCATACGGCTCAGTCAGATATTCTTTCCAACATGTGCTAATTTTCACATGCAGTCATAACCCATGCTTTACAATTAAAATATGTTATGAGCAGTGTAATGTTTTAAGAATTCTTCTACTTTATCTGTGATTGTTCACACTGTACTCTTTTGTAATTGTTTTTATTTCTTTGTATACATTTTTTATTATTAACTCGTATTCACTTATCAGACTATTCAAAATGCCCAACACAAAATAGTAAAAAAAAAAAACCACACAGCTCCTTAATTCTGAACCTTCTTTCTATGTCAACTAACATTGCCATTGTCCATGAATTTGAAAAGTGTTTCTTTTCAAAATGGCAGCATCTCCTGACGTGGGTTACCTCGTCAGGAGATGCTGACATTTTGTTAAAAGTGTCTATTCACACCCTCCTGAAGAAGTGGCCACATTAGAACCATGAAATGCATTGAGATGGTATCTTATGTGGATGCCTTTGATCAAATATAAAGCTTATAACCAATGTTAAAATTGGTTGCCTCTGCTGACCTAAATCCTCATTTTTTTCGGGGCCTCCTTCACCACTCTCCATAGGCATAAGATGACAGTTGCCCAATCTGTGCATATTTAAACAAATTTATATGCAATACAGTAAAACGTTTTACACAGCCAGTGGGTGGTTAACCATATTGAACCCTACGTGTCACACATCATTGCAATTCTTCCATTGGATTAACATTTATAATGCATATGATTTCCTGCCAGGGTTGCTGTATGGCTAAGCACTATCTGTGTGAAATGTTTTAGAGACCCCATGGCTTCCTGCTGTATTATGTTATCCTTATCTTTGTTTCAATGAATACTTCAGTGTCAGTAATCTATGGTGTGTGGTTATGTTCCTTGGATATATTTAGTACATGACAAATCCAGACACGAAGCTTGGTTTTAGCAACCCGCTGGAGTGAAACCGAAGGTCCTGCTTGAACACAGCAATCATTTACAATGATCACGCTACAATGTGTTCCTCCTGAGCTGACAACTGGCATTTCCTCCTCTAAAGTGATAGTACAGTTAAGGCTGGGTGCAAACATGGACCTTTCTGAGATCTACCCATGACCTGAATGGAGCTGTAGTGTGAGTACAATAAATGGACAGGATTGAAAGGCGTTCTTCAGAGAGTTAACAAAAACAAACCTGAATATATTAATTTCAGAAAGTTTTTAGCAACACCTGTGGGTTTCTGTGAATCTATAAGTAGGTTTTCTTTTGCCCTAAGTGGTAAAATCTAGTAACTGCAAGATATTTATATTTGTTTAATATTATTATTACAGATTTAAAGAGATTTGCTACTTTCTTTTCAAAAGCTGTATAATATAGTGAAATCATCTCTAAATTTTAATTTAACTATACAGTTTTACAATTTTTTAAGAACCATTATTTGGTGTTACAGGTAATGTATTTCTTAGTATAGGCATATTTCAAGTGTTGTAAATAAGCAGGATCCTGTTTTAGTAAACACAGGATGATAACTCTAATGCCAGATATCAGCTATTAGGAAGCAATTCCAACCCCATGTGAAACCTCATTATTGTTGCACAACGATTTTTATTATTATTATTCAGGATTTATTATGTGCCAACAGTTTGCGCAGCGCTTTACAATATAAGGACGACATTATAATCACAATACAATTCAACCATGACAAACATTTTCTAACATTCATATCTAGAACTCAGAGAATCAAATTTTGCTGAGTAATGTATGAATTGCTTGATAGCATAAACTGAGGGCAAAATAGCTATATGTGAATATTGTATTCATTTGCTCACAAACATGGAGCTTCTTAAAAGATTTGCAACTATGATGACTTGATTGATATTGATTATTCACCTTTAAATTGGCAAGATGCTATCCAAATTTAGGAAAGTGCATTTATATTCTCAAATTATCTTAACATTTGTCACACATCAAAAACATGAAAATTAGTAATGGTTAAGATTTAAATCTGTTAATATTTTGCCCTCCATGGTCCCCCCGCGTTCCCCATCAACATGCCAATGAAAGTTTCAAATAAGCCCTTTCTGGGTTTTTTTAATCACTACTGGATCTCTGTGCTTCTATATGCAGGCAGATCATGGCTGGTGGGAGGGGCCAGCCAGGTACTGTACATAGTTTCCTGAAAACCTCACTGTTCACATACTGTATAATGCTAAGCCTCTTTGATTGAGAACTTAAAGAGACACTGAACTCGGGAGTTAAATCTTAATAATGTATTCAAGTACCTTATCTATTAACAAAAATGTAACTTATTTGTGTATCACTCAGCTGAAGATCCTCAAATCATCTCTGAATTGATGCTGACACTGTATTTCCTTCTGGAGGATGGCTACTTTTGTTACCCATGGTCCCTGTGTGTGTGTTGTAAAGCCAGGGACAGTCAGATTGGGGTGGAAAGCGTTAGATGATGCAGGACATTTTTTCAGCCTGGACATGAGGTGGGCTCTGAAGAAGCTCACAGTGCAGTGAAATCAAAGTAAACAATTTCAGTACAAAAGAGGAGCCTGTACAACTGTGCAAGACCTGTGCAAGGCTGGAGCTCAGCTTTAAATAGTCAAGTAGTAAATCATATTCGCTCACTCGTACCCATGTTACACTGAGACACGGAGATTAACTAAAGGTTTGCATGACCAACCAATAGGGTTAAAGCCCATTTCTGATTAGCATTTATTGTGGTAATGTAGAGGTGCAGTGATAATGTATATGCGTGCTCATTTTCATGACTCGCATTGCTGTATTTCTTATTTTGTATGAACCTTTTAGTAGTCCCACGAATTTAAAATTTTCTCCACAAGAACTCAGTCTGACACTGGGGTCAGATTTTAAAGCAGCTGACCCTCTCCCTGTGAGTCATTGTAACAAGATCACTTCACACCAGCTCTACCTTTCCAGGTCACAATACACTGTCCAGGTGGGGGTGCCACTATGAATACTCATAAATGGGGGGAGAGAGAGAGCTCAGAAATAAAATGTTAATTTACACAGACTGCTTGCAAAACACAGAGCCATGAGGAGATGAAGAGGACAAAAAAAGTAAATTTCTGTGTTCATATACAGCAACTGCATATGCCTGCTTCATGAACTCGGTGTACATTGCTGATTTTTAATTACCTCTGCAAAGGTGGAAATGGGATTTAAGGGAACCCCTGAGAGGGTGGATGTTGATAGGGGTGCAATATTCTTTTTGTAGTCTGTGCTGCTGCTCAGGGACCCTAAAGAGGACCCAACAGTGCATTGCAAAAGATACTTTTGTTTTATCAGATGAAGTTAGAAAAAGGAGAGGGACCAGATGCCTATTAGGGTGTTTAACTGTTCTGGTAGCACATAAAGTGATGCATTTAAAGTAGGTGGTGTCAGCAAAGGCACATCTGTTACATATTGGGGTGGTTACTGGTGTTAAGCAGTAAGATAACATTGTGACACATAGCACTTTCCAAATGCAGAAGCAAAAATGATGCTGGCTGAATGGAATGTTTTTCTCTGCACTATTGTATTCTAGAGTCTATTTCAGTTGTTGCTTGAAATAGACTAGCTTTAAAGTATATCACTAGCTAACTTTTTTTATTTTGAAAAGCGTAGGAAAGGATTAGCACTCTCAGTGGCCCCACTGGGGACATTTCCCCTAATTTCCTGTGCTGAACTTTGGGGAAATCGCAAAAGGAAAAACAGAAATAAACACACTCCTTTTTTTTTTTACTACGGTAGAATAAAGGCCACTAGCAGCTTTTTCTTGCTGGCTTTGTTGAAGATTTGTTTTCTCTTTTATTATCTATGAAACCACTTTGTCACTGGGACTTTATGAGAGGGAAAATTCCCACATTGAGGCCTCATACAGGGACAAAACGTAGGGGTTCTGACTTTTCCCCACTCTACCCAAAAGACATAAAAAAGTTTTAGCTGAAGTTTAACGTTCAGAACACATTTACAGCACATTCCTAGCTTCATTTGACACTATAATTACTGTTTATTTCTAAAGCAAAATGTCTTTAAGCACTTTCAGTAATGTGGCTGGATGCTTCTTATCAACCAGTACTCATACAAAATAATCCTGTATACTGTATATCTATCTAGTCAGTGTCTACAATCATTCCACAGGCCACATACATAGAGATATTGTTTTAACGCATTCCTATGCACGTACAATTGAAATTTCATTAGATTGGCGAAATCCAAAGTGTGGGAAGCCACTAACTATGTCACCAGTGCCTAAACTAACATAGCTTTTCAGAAATGGGGATTAGAATGACAGACAAAGAAGATTTGGACAAGTTAGTGTGAAAGGTCCACTTTACCAAAGATATAGCTTCACTTTTTGGAGATCATGCCAGTTCAGTTCTGCTGTTCTTGAGAGTTATTTTTCTAGGAAGAAGTAAAAGATAGAAGGTTATTTATGACCAAATGAGTGTGTGTATATATATATATATAGTTAGGTCCCTCTAATATATTTAGTTAAAAGTAATTAGCATGCTGCAATTGTCTCAAAAGGCTCGGCAAGGTTTAAGTGTAAGATTGTCCTAATGATAAAAAAAAGTGAGATATCCCTATAAGGATTTGGCTATAGAGTCATCATTTATAATATGCGCTAGTCAGTAACCTTTGCTTTTCTCTACTGCACATTCATAGTTTATCTGGCAGGACAATGTCTGTTTTTATACGGTATAGTCATTATTTTTTTTAATGATGACAGTATCAGCAGATGCCTGATCACAGAAGGAAAATATTTTTGTTGTCTTTTCTGCTACTTTAGTTGTATGTATATGTCATAATACTGAGCCAGGGTTACAGTAGTAAAAATCAGCATAAATATCATTGGTTACTATTGGCTGTATTATTCACTGATAACAAGAGAGGAAACGGTGTTGCATCAAGGTATTTCTGCTTATGTTCACCTTTCCTTTTGCACAAAAGCAATTCATCTGCTACTATTTTTTAATCATTAATCAAAATATATTGTCAAGACTCTAACCAGATGCCTCAGTTAGGCTGTCTTTTTTTTTTAACGCATGCACTTACCTAGCCTTGTAAATGCAACTGGGAAATGTATTGCTAATTTTATTTTGTTTTATTCTGACCAGCGGCCTCATCAGTATGGTGTTATTAGATAATGAGTAATTGAGATAATAGTGGCTAGACCCTAACCGGAAGCCAAAGGCAAATGCTTTCTTTTTTTTCTTGAACTTATAGGGGCTTATTTACGAAGCCCAACACGCACACGCGCAGGCTGCGCGCGCGTTTTAATCCGCAAAAATGCATTTAACGACCGCCCCCCTCCCCCTTTCCTGCCCTGCCGGGTCAGTGCTCGGATCAGGGGTCTGGTAGGGGGGACCCCACTTCTTTTTTCCCTTATTTTGGAGGCTGAATCTTGTGCAGACTGTCAAAATGAAATGTTTTGAATGTATTAGCATGTACATGCCTGGATATGAGTGCAATAAACGCGCAAGATGAGAATATATATGCGCACGATACGATTACTAGTGCGCAGAATTTACGCAGGTGAATATGTACCATTTTGAACTCTGTCACAGCAGCATATAAATAATGTACACATTTCGATTGGTGGTGTAGGCATATATCTACTACTATATTTTTGGGTGTGTAGATTCAACAGTTTTGATTTTTGGGTGGATATTTGCATTGCTGTATGTGGATAAATGCAACTCACTTGATGCAGGATTTGAACCGGGGACATGGGTGCTGTGGGGCAGTAGCTCTAACCCCTGAGCCACTGGGCTTCCCTCAGGGAATTATGCTCATGGTTGTTGCACATCCCCATTGAATCCTTGGAAATGTAATACGCCATGCGCGCGTGTTTGTGCTATTTATCAAGCATCTGCACATAAACACGCCATGAATCACGCTTCTGCATACGCTTCTGCGCCAAGCGTATATGCGCGCATGCGCGCACAGTCGGCGTGTTTTTGCATGGCGTGTTCATGGCGTGTTTATGTGCTTAGTAAATCAACCCCATAGACTTGCCTAGCCTTTTAAAGACAACTGGAAAATGTATTGCTTTTTATTTTGCTTTTTTTCTGACCAGCAGCCTCATTAGTATGGTCTAATTACATTTAACTCTTCATGCCAACATGCCAAAACACGATTCCTAAGAACCCAGTTTATCTGTCAGCTAAATTTAGCCATGAGTGCATAATAGCCATGTTATTTGGTATGAGTGATAGCAAAGTGACATGTAACTCCATGGACACTTCTTGTCTTTATTTTTATAAAAGACAAACATGCCTCAGAGTGAGAGTATGCTATTTTTTTTTTAATGACACATGTAGTGAGGAAGACAGTAAGCATCAAAGGTCAGAGCTAAGGTTATAGAGATATCTTTAAAACAAGGCTCAGATTGCAGCTGTCTGCACTATACCTGGCTCCTAGATAAATAGAGGACTTATGTTTCCAGTGCTGCCAGTACTTTAACCTTCACAAGCACAAGTGTTCAGTCTGGGGTCTGTGTATTCACAAAGCTCATCCCTGGGGATTTGCTCAATCCATCAGCCATTCCTCTACTTTCATCTGTGGTTTTGAAAGCATTCCTTCAGCATCCAACTTCATGTTCCTATTAAGTATTCTGACTGGAGAAGTGACCCTTCTCTTTCAGTTAACAAATGATACTAAGGGGAAAAAGAATGAACAAATATTGGACCTTTAACAAATATGTTTAGTTAACTGTGATTTGGGACAGGCATAACACCCAGGCACTGTTTAGCATGCATGACAGTGAAGTATTTAAATGTTAGCTATATATTGATTTAACAACCAGGCATGTGCCTGTTATCACGTTTTTCCTGAAAGTAATAGAAAAGGAAAATGGACATTTTGAAGTATTTTTTATTATCAGTTCTTAATAAGATCTGACATCCCTTCTCATACAGATAATTTACATTTAAATAGAAATACATTTATTCTTCTCCAACCCTGCCTGAAGGCTCCACCCATTGATTAAATATTTTTCAGTTTCATATGTCACCTTGTTCTTGTAAGCCTGTAAATGGATTTGATAAGTCTGTAGATCCAATTTTCTTACTCCCTCTAATGATCATTGCAATATGCCTTTTCTGCAGTATATTGAAACTCCTATGCTTGTATACCTCTCTTTATCAAGATGAAAAATTGGGAACAAAAACTGTTCACGTCCCCAATTTTTGTGACCAACCAAAAATACCAAATCTCTTCACTGCTAAATGCCTGACTTCCTCAAAGTTTAATTCCAAAACATATTTCACCTGCCCAAATCTGAATTTTTGGTACATGTATATATAATTGATCATCATAAATGTATGTAAATCATGTGCCCCATCAAAGCAGAACTGCAGCTTGTACATACACATTTGCTAAAACTGTCACTTTGTAATGTACATGTTACAAAAAGCAGTAGGAACGTAGTTTAGGTTCGCCGCCACCATTGGTTTGAGGAGAATCCGGTGTGTTTTTGGATCACAGTCTGGGTGAATTAATGCAGGAATTCAACTGACCCAATTGTTTGTAACCACAATGCACTACCTGGCTTTTAAACATAGGTCAGTTGTCTTGTGCCAATTAGAGGGCTTTTGGATAAGCTATTCCCCTACCTATAAAAGGGTCACAGCAGCCATATTGACATGTTGCAGCCATATTGTTTAGCACATTTAGCATAGGAAGTGCTGCTGACAAACTGCATAGGAAGTGTAGGGCTTGTAGGCACTGGCAGATCTGTTAAAGTAGATTTAAATCCTTACCGAATGTCATGCAGGTGACAAAAGTAGAATTTGGTGATGGGAGGAGGGAACGTTTTTTACCTTTTATTCATCCTTTTTTACGTCTTAATGCTGCTCATGTCCTACAGCCCTTTACAGCCTGCCCCTGCCCACATGCACTACAATAACAGGCTGCATTTGTTTTTTTCATAGGAAATATTTCCTGATTCTTGCTGACTGTAATTTTTTTTCACAGGCCTTTTCTTTTCTTAAATGTTGACAACAGTGGAATATATCTGTAAAAAAATAAGTCAAGGCAACTGGACTTGCTGTATTTTTCGTAGTCATCCAACTAGCTTTCTTAATTCAGAAAAAAAAACCAGTGGAATATGACTGTAAATGTCAAAATCAACATCAACACAGAAGCTTGAGATCAGCATCACTAGCTGTTATTTTCATGAAAGCTAGCCATTAATCCTTTTGCTCCTACTGACTTAAGGCATACTGAACATTGGCAACAGCAGGGACCTGTATACAGACTCCCAGTTACTATAGTACCAGGGGTTTCTTTACTTTCCAATAGTGGACTGTTGGCTTTCTTGTGGAAATGATTCTGGTGGCTGTAAAGCTGCCCAACCACTTCCATATGTAAGGTAACATTAAAAAAAAAACACATTGCAGTGACCTGTACCTGCAAAGCCACCAGACAGATCAGGATGGCTACTACTTTCAGTCCTCTGCAAATTGCCCCATCCCTGGACAAAACTCCTGCTTTGCTGCTGCTCTGCCTCTCCCTCAGTCAGTGACACCCAAAGACGTTCTGCCACCTCATCATCCATTACCTCCTCATTGCTGGAGCCTACTTTGCAGTATACTTCAACTACTGGAACATCACTTGCTGGTCCCTGCCTGATGTCCCCTGACTGCTATGTGGCTGAACCTCTTCTCTATGGTCATGGCACTTTCTTCCCAATATCATTCTCTTGCACTCAAGTCAGTGATTGTGGGATCAAATAATTCCACCAACTCCTCATAGCCAGTTTGCTTTGCTAGGGCTGGCTTAGCAGAAGAGGAGAATGCGAAAAAGGGGGCATTAGCAGCACTTGCATGCAACCTACTGCTCTTTGTCTGGGAGGAGGAAGCATATAAATTCTTTATTAGCCATTTCACTAGCTCCTTTGTGTGCTGGGATTGTATAGTATGGACACTCTGAGACAGGAAAGGTAGTTGTGTCCTGCCTGAAGATGGTGTAACCCAACCATCATTTTGTCATACATAACCTGTTCGCTCCTACTACCTCCACTTGCAGAACCTCTGCCTCTTACTTTAGGTCTGCCTGACATTTTTAATAACTTTAATATCAGCTTTGGCAAAAGGAAAGTTAGCATGTGATGCTTTGGTGCAAACTACTTTACCGAACAAGTATTGGATGACATGCTGAAAACATGGTGCATCTTTGCCTGACAACAAGTGTACACTGCACACCCTGAAATAAAAAAAGGCACTAGTAAAATAAATGATACCTCCCTAACAAAAAACTCTGAAATGCTAAACCCCAACATTGTATTATAATAATAAACAAAGATTGGGCACTTGACTCTGACTTTTTGCCAAGAATCTCACAGATTCACCTATATGCACATTGTAAATAGCTAGTTCTTGGTTCTGCTATTCAGTTTTGGTATAGATATTCACAAATGCAATATTAGATCTGAATGATAGAGTTGCACTTCAATTGTGATTTCCTTTCCATTATCAGAAGAAACAAATCATTTTGTATTAAGTGTAAGTGCGATACCACTTTAAATGATATTTTAACACACACATATCACTGAGCTTATCTGGAGTTGTTTTAGTAGAGCCTACACATGTAACATTATTCAGACCCACTTTATATCATTATTGATCTTTCTTAGCTGCACAAGCAATTTTGAAAGTTTTACGTTATTATTACAGCAATAAAACTACTCACCAACTCGGATAAAAATATCAATTCCTTTTTTTTTTTTACAATGATTTAATATATCACCTGCTGTTATTTGTCAAGGCAAAAAAAACAAAACAATTGCTTTGTTTTCATATTAGTACTTCAATAAAAAAATGTGAAGTAGGCAAGGATTTTCTTTGATCCTGGCTAGTATTTCCAGGGAATGGAAAATAGTGATAACAGCTGTCATACTGGCTTGATTTCAATGTATTTGTTTCAGAAGCAAATCACAAGTGTATTTGTACTTGACTTGCATCATTCGCAAAACTTCTCCATGTGTTCCACCGTCACTGTGACATCTGACAGGGGTTTTCAGAAATGTGACTGCAAATAGCATTGTGTCTTGCAGCAGTTGGATAGGGACATGACACAGTTATTTCAAAAGAGTGTTAGTTTACCTTTTACCTAACCTTTTTGGGCTTCTGCATTTACGCACTGACTACAGCAGAAACTATGGTTTTTGCTGTAAAATGTTTTTACTCCAATATAATGGTCAATATTTAATGAAGATGGCATTTCTGCTTTATTTATTTGCATATATAATCATGAGAGAAGGCAGACATGTTGCTTTTAAAGCTCAATATGGAATATCAGCCACTAACAGAAAAGCCTGGTGAAATGATGGAGGAACTGTGCACTTGTCCTCTAAATGATATACCATTTCTTATTACTCGGCACAAATTGACCGTAAGCTCTTTTGTAAGTAAAACTAATATTAATGAGAGCACCATTTGTCTTTGGCCTTTATTTTAAAACAGGCCCATTTGCTGCAAAATGACCATTGTCAGCATTAGATTTCAAAGCGATGGAAAGCAGGGAGGACAAGTCTTCAGTGCTTAAAGTCAATTCTGCAGCCTCAATTCATTAGCTTTTTAGACCTTTTAAAGACAAAGTCATCAATATAGTTAAAACTCCCTAGTAAAAGCATATTTATACGTTTCTTAGCACTATCTATGAACCTTGTTGGTCAAAAAATATTTTTCCTCTTCTGCTAATCTTTAAAATTGTGTTCACATAACGTCCATACTTATCACCATTTGGTTTGCAGCAAGAAGAGTAGGGTGGATGAGAGGAGTAGAGTGGCATACAGTAGTGATGTGCAAATCTACCCGGGTTCGGTTTACAGGGAATTTGGTGAACTTAAACTAAGCAGCAAATCACATTAAAATCTATGGGGGGGGGTGGATCCTGCTTTTATATTGTGGCCATTTTTTGGGTTAACAAGCAAAGTATTGTCAAAAAAGGGCACAGGAAATTGAATACTGCCATGGGAGTCATTTAACAAAGCAAACAAAAATGTTTTTAAATACCATGCAGCAGGGACAGGATCCTTTTAATGTGGCTTTGAGGACAATGTGAAATAAACACTAATAGTGTATACATATTAACATATTTAGTTTTTTATGTTAGTCTATTTCACTGGAATGAATATAAACTGTTTATTTATTCAACTCTTTTATGCTTGAAACTTTAGTTAATGTGTAAGGAATGGTAAAGAACACAGAACTGTTGAAACAGTACAGTGACAATGAGATTGGTTATTCTATATATGGTTTTCTTATTTTTTAACATAATGTAAATTGTTCATTCACAGTCCCCTATTCACTGATTAATACCTCCATAATAAGGACCTCTGGATGTATCATCATACAGGATGAATGTTTATATATCACATTTTTGCTGTCGAGAACTTTCTCTCTGCATGGTGCTCCAATATGAAGTTAAACGTCTCAGACATCTCCGGAAACCCTTATATATCAGTATCAATTTTCTTCAAAGTACAGATGATGACTGCATACTTAACATTAGGTGTTCTGAACAAATCAATGTGATTCATTTATCTCGTAGAGAAGTCATTGTATTCTTTCACTGAACTCATGCCTAATTATCTCACTTTTGGCCGGCATATTTGCTAATTTCAGTAACAAGAGGAGATAAGCAGTTATTGCACTTGGCGGGTGACTTCAGTGCAAAAGCTGACCATTTTAGTAAAATCACAGCTGAGAGGTATTTTTCTTCTGGAAGAAAGAGAAAAACAGGATTTTTTCAGGTGATAGATGCTTTAAAAAACCATGATAATGTCTATAATAACAGTCTTTTAGAATTGTTTCGGTATATAACATTGCTTTCATAGTCTGGATTTGCCCTTTTTTCCATTAAATTTAGCTTTAATGCATGCTCTGCGCAAACAGTTTAGAAGTGCACTGACAGATCCATAGTAATAATTATTAATATAGATTTGGAGTTGTGTGGCATGCTACAAATATACAAAAACACAGGGACAATTTAATTTTTTTAACCTTTTAACAGGATTAGCTCCATTGAGAGCCATGGGTGGATGTGTAATATAAGAGTGCAGTGCAAACTGTAAGGATGCACAATGTCTGAAAAGGACAAAAGAGTCATAGGGTTGATATATAGAAAACCACATGGGCGAAGAGATGGGCAAGTTGGAGGCAGTCATTTCCTTTTACTGATGATTATCTGGGTACAACTAAAAAGATTAAGGTTCCCAATAAGAATACTTAAGTGTTCTGGCATAGCATTAGTTGCAATGGTTCTGGTAATTTCACATGAAATGATACCAGAGTACAGTCCACAAGTATAGTGAATGGTGGTAGTAAATGGTAAGATGCAAGAAAGAGCAGAAGACAAATAGGCATCTTTACCTCCAGTTACAGCATACTTTAGGTGTAATATATACTACTAATAGAAACGGGGGGAATTGATCAACACTGGAGCAGACATAGGGGTTTATTCACAAAGCTGCCAAAGGATCTAGCCGTAGCTTCGGCCGATCCTTTGGCTAGCTTCGGCCCCAGGAACCCTTCGGTTCAGTAGAACCGAAGGGGTGCTGTACGGGCTATTAACTAACCAGGGACACTGATCTCCAAACAGCAAACTCTCCCTGGCGCTCCGGGAGTCTCCCGCTCCCGGCCGCCAAGGTGAGAAACACTGCTGTGTCAGAATAGAAAAAAATAAAATCATTTTTGCCCACAGGAATGCATTGCTAGATTCCTATTGACTATTTCAATTTGCAATAGCCAATAGTAAACTAGCATTGTACCCGCCCTCTGCTGCAGTTCTCCATCAGCAGAGGCGGGTACAATGCTAGTTTACTATTGGCTATTGCAAATTGAAATAGCCAATAGGAATCTAGCAATGCATTCCAATGGGCAAAAATGTTTTTTGTTTTTTTTTTCTATTCTGACACAGCTCCGTGTCAGAATAAAGAAAAAAAAAGAAAAAGCAGTGTTTCTCTCCAGGGCGGCTCCCTGCAGCAGAACCGCCGGACAATAGAAAACTGTTGGGCGGAGCTAGCTGTCATTGCTAGCTCCGCACAATCGTTTTCTATTTACTTTTGTAAAACTTTTTTAACAATTTTTCTGTTCTGCTCGGTCCCTCTGAGGGACCGAGCAGAACAGCCGGGCCGAATGCCGCTCAGCGGCATTCGGCTATTCACTCACTGCTGTCGGCATCTATAAGAATAGGCCGAACAGCAGTAAGTAGCCTGCCGGAGGGTCGAACTCCTTCTGCACTTCGTATCAGCCGATATACGTCTGAAATCAGCCGTACCAGCCTGAAATGAATAGCCGAACAGTGTTCGGCTCACTTCACTTTAGGTTGGTCATTCACTCGGCTGCCTACGGCAGCTTAGTGAATAGACCCCAGAATCTGGAGCAGCTGCTCACAGTAACCAATCATCTTCTCTCTTCAGTTTGTTCAGTTAAGCTCTGATAATCAAACAGAGAAGCTGTTTGGCTACCATGGGCAACTGCTCTAGATGTTCTTTGCTCCAGTTGTGATAAATTCCTCTCACAGTGTTTGGTAAGACAGCACTCTTCCAAAAAGATATGCCCATAAAACAAATATGTATACGGGTCCAAAACATTTTCTTTACAGACAGTCTGTGCTGTCTTTACCTTCCACTTAATTCTAGTGCATGCCTCATGCATTTTATGTTCAGTAGTCTCTGCTTAATTAATGATTGATCATTTTATATCTCTTTAAGATGCATTCAGATCAGCACAGCATGTAAAAAAAAGCTTGTATAAACATGTTTATGTGAGTGTGCTCACCCGCATTTAAACAATTCTCCATTTAGTGCTTTAAAGTGGATGAGCACACCAAGAGGCAGCTGTCCCTTATGGTAGAATGTCAGTATGCACTAACATGCTGCTGACCACTGGATGCACCTCAGATGCTTTAAGCACAGGGATGTCCACCAGTCAGCAAAGTCTAAATTTATACCAACATCTAGAATAAAGGACAATTGTCTCCAAAGTGAATAGATATGTGCACTGCAGTTGGGAATACAAAACACATAAAAACTTAGATATTAGTGAGGCTGAACACTTATAGCAGAGGAGAAAATGGGAGTAATTATATCAATTACATTGAGTTACTTTGGAGATACCGTTTAAAACACCAAAGGAAAATAAAAATTGATGTTTTTTGTCTAACAACTACTTGAGTAATTGTCTATTTTTTGTCCTCAGCTTTTGAGTCCTCTGGACTATGATTACGTCTGTATGTACTTTTAAAGGTTGCAGGTGTTTGTGTTTAACAAAACTAAAAAAGTTCATTACAACGGCATTGGGACATTTTGGGCACATTATGGTCAGTATTCCTAGCATAATTCGGGGGTTTGGTGCAAGATGGGAAGGTAAATGCTTCAAATCACTGTCATTTTATTGTATTATGGCACAAAACAGAGCAAAAGCTTTTATTGCTGCAAGAAGCATTTTTTTTTTAAGCTTATGCTATGTGAATGTGAACACCTACAAAATAGGTGTTATCCCAATTTGGCTGCAAAAGTGGAAATACACTTTAAACTTGCATATAAAACTGAATATATGTAGGTATATATATATATATATATATACACAGTATATAATTTTTTTAAGGTAAGGACAATCAATGGAAAATGCTAATAGTAATCATTGCTTAAAATTACACTAAATTTAGGAAAAAAATGCATTCATCCTTAAAAGAGAACTATGAGGTGAGTTTTTTCCTGACTGACAGTCACCTCTATCTGCAGGGAGATGATCGGAAAGTGAGCAAGCGATGGTATGTGTTCGCTCACTTCCCGATCAATAGAGCCGACCTTTGACAGCTTCTTTGTCACAGATCGGCTCTTGCTATGAGGATGAGTGGAAATCACTCACCTCATAGTTCTCCTTTAACTATTAACAAAAATATATCTTATTTGTGTATCACTCGGCTGTAGATCCTCAAATCAGCTCTGAATTCATGCTGACATTGTCCTTCCTTCTGGAAGGTGGCTACTTTTGTTCTCCATGGTCCCTGTGTGTGTTGTAAAGTCCATGATCACTCCTGTGATAGACTATAATAGTCAATTACTATAATTAGCATTGCTAAGGAATATGGTGTTAGTGAAGTTCCATTGAGCTGCAACATTGTTAGTTTCAGATGGTAGCATACTTTTCTCCAACTGACTTACCATGCTTTGTTCTGCACTGTCTTTGTGTGGGAATTACCAGGTTGGTAAAGGAACAGGGTTTTGCTTCCTCATGTCAGATCCTTCAGCAAAGAGAACATTGGGCAGCACATTAGTGACATCACTAAATCTCACTCCAAATGTCCTGAGACTAACAGTCAGGTGGTAGTTTCTTAGACTTTACACTGCAGATATGAGGTTGATATGGTATTTCATGAAGCTATGAGCCTTTAGCCACTGTAGTGCCTGTGCTCCCTCACCTACCAGGAAGTGCAGTGCTCTTTTTCAGGAGGCTTCCAGGCAAAAGGTAAAATTTTCAGGGTATTACTTAGGCACAATCAACATTTCTATATGTTCCCTATAACATAGCAAATCTTTTGAGTTCCATTTCTCTATAAGTTTGCGAATGAGCCCCTGAACCTGATCTGATAATTGCTGTTACTGAATATTTATATTACTGGATAAAATAATACAATGCATTTGGTATGGGACAGCTAAAGTGTGAACCTTACATATAGTTGGTCCTTACATATAGGGGTCTATTCACGAAGCAGCCAAAGGATCTAGCCGTAGCTTTGGCCGATCCTTTGGCTAGCTTTGGCCCCAAGACCCCTTCGGTTCAGTAGAACTGAAGGGCTGCTGTACGGGCTATTCACTATAGCCCGTACAGCTCCCAAAGTCGGTGGGTCGGGCGGCTCAGCCAAGCCGAAGCATATGCCTCGACTGAGCCGAAGCTGGCCCAGCGGCTGGCCATTGGCCGGCCGACAGCCTGCTTCTGACAGCTGGGCGTGGTCAGCCGTGATGTTACGGCTGGCTCCGGCCACTTGCAGAGAGAGCAGCGTCCCTGGTTACCAGCTAACCAGGGACACTGATCTCCATACTGCCTAACTCTCCCGGGCGCTCCGGGAGTCTCCCGCACCCGGCCGCCCAGGAGAGAAACACACGGAGCCGTGTCAGAATAAAAAAAATGAAAACATTTTCACCATAGGAATGCATTTCTAGATTCCTACTGGCTATTTCAATTTGCAATAGTCAATAGCAAACTAGCTATTGCACCCGCCCTCTGCTGCAGTTCTCCATCAGGTCCCCACTAGTGATTGACAGCAGCAGAGGGCTGGCCATAGGAATCTAGCAATGCATTCCTATGGCCAAATCTTTTTTTTTTTTTCTTGGCAGCAGAACCGCCGGCCAATAGAAAACAGTTGGGTGGAGCTAGCTGTCACTGCTCCGCACAATCGTTTTCTATTTATTTTTTTGTACTTTTTAAACTATTTTTCTGTTCCCCTCCCCGCAGAGGGAGCGAGCAGAACAGCCAAGCCAAATACCGCTCAGCGGCATTCGGTTATACACTCACTGCTGTTCGGCATCTATAAGAATAGACCGAACAGCAGCGAGTAGCCTGCCGGAGGTTCGGCTTAGCCGATCCAGATGTTGGATCGGCTGGGTCGAACTCCTTCTGCACTTCGGGTCGGCCGAACATGCTGAGCATGTTCGGCCGACCCGAAGCCACGCGAAGCCACCCGATGTACGGCTGATTTCAGCCGATATACGGCTGAAATCAGCCGTACCAGCCTGAAGTGAATAGCCGAACATCGTTCGCTTCAGGTCGGTCATTCACTCGGCTGCCTACGGCAGCTTAGTGAATAGACCCCATAGTATCAGTTCATTTAATAATGCCTCTGTTCTCATTTCAAAACACTTAAATAATTTTAAAAGATGCCATAGTCTGTATGAAGATCCATTGCAGTGTAATGCAAAGACACAAGGAGACCATCAGCATTTTTACACAGTATGTCTCTAAGCTCCCTTACAGCTTTGATTCACACACATGAAAATATCTTTATGTACATCATGTTCTAGATAAGAACATTTGAAATGGATTTTAATATTACAAGCATGTATTATAGATATGAGATGCACGGACATAAAAAGAGGTAAAATCAATAGGAAGACTTATGGGGGCATACTTTGACTTCTATAAGTGAAAATACAAAAGAAGGATGTTCATATATTTCTAATCATGGCGCACTGACATTCCATCTCGTCTACAGCTTAATTTGTAAAAGGTTTTGATCCTTTTAGAAGAAAAGTAAATGCAAATTAAAAGGAAAATATGTCTCATGGTTGTGCCTTCTCAATATGATTAGTATTGATTCATTGTTTGCCCTCGTTAGTTGTGGGTTACTTTGAAAAACTTTACCAATGCACTTTGAATAATGAAAATGTCTTGTAAATGATGCAGATTTAGATATGGTAGACTTAGCTGTCAACCGGTACCATTTAATGTAAGTCAACAGTTTACAGTAAAACAGTTTATTTCATATTCCCCATGCTAATTTAGTTCAGCAATGTGAAATAAATTAAATATAGCAGAAAGAAGTGTAATAGGAAGTCTATGGGGGATATTTACAAAGATCATGACAGTATTCTTTTATAAAAGCTAGATATGGAACATTGTAATTAGGGATGCATCAAAACTGTTTTTTTCAGTATCGAGTACAAGTATCGATATTTTCTTTCGCCAATACCGAATACCGGTGCATTGTGCCCCAATTTTCAGGAAGTCGGGCGACGGATCATGATTTGTCACCCAGCTTCATGATTGCCTGTGAAACTGGTGCTCTAGTGAAAGAACACTGACTTCACTTGCCGAGGCTGCCTGGCTTCCTGACCAATCAGGAAGCCAGGCGGTGAGTCATGATATGCCGTCCAGTTTCCTGATTGGTTAGGAAGCCAGGCTCCCTACCAACAAGTGAAACCAGCTTCCTAGCCAATCAGGAAGCCGGGTGGCAAATCATTACCCACCTCCGGCTTCCTGATTAGCTAGGAAGCCGGCTTCACTTGTTATTAGGCAGCGTGGCTTCCTGACCAAATAAGAAGCCAGGAGGTGAGTCATTACATGCCACCTGGATTCTTGATTGGTTAGGAAGCCAGGCTGCCTACCAACAAGTGAAACCAGCTTCCTAGCCAATCAGGAACCCAGGCAGCACGCCATGACCCGCCTCCCAGCTTCCTGATTGGCTAGGAAGCCGGCTTCACTTGTTCCTAGGCAGCCTGGATTCATGACCAATCATCAAGCTGGGAGGCGGGTCATTATGTGCCACCCATTTTCCTGAATGGTTAGGCAGCCAGGCTGCCTAGGAACAACTGAAGCCAGCTTTCTAGCCAATCAAGAAGCTGGGAGGCGGGTCATAATCCACTGCCCGGCTTCCTGATTGGAAAGCAAGCCAGCTCCATTCTATCTCGGCACTGCCAGAAGTTGCCAGAAGTTCCGGTATCAGAGGTAAGTATCGGAGCATTTGGGTGAGTACTTGTATCAATACCGATACTAGTATCAGTATCGGTGCATCCCTAATTGTAATGTTGTAGTCAACAAAGTGGCAAAAAATTGACACTATGGTGAAAAAAGTGTGAACTGTTGCAAAAAAAAAATATTTAATACTACACCATCATTTTAAAAAATGTTTTTCCAGCCTTCTCTATTGACAAGAAATTACTTGACCAGGTTATGGGCTCATGTAGGGGGGCATTGTTTTCCTAATTTTATTGCACAAATAAAATGCAGGTCAAATGCAGGTCAGAAAATTCCTGTTGACTTTAATAGCGTAGTGTACATGACAGTTTATAGGCTGCAATTGACCTGCTTTGCATTCAATTGATGTGAATTTGAATTGCAGGCAATGTAGGTCTCATGCAATTTTTTCTGGTCAATAGCTGCACTTTGCATTCAGAAGCATGCATTTGAGTACTGCATTCTAATGGAAATGGCTGCATTTGCCTTTCTAGATGAACCCTTAGGGGATCATGTAGAGCAGTGGTTCTCAACCTCTCTAGGGCCAGAACCCCATGGTAACAATTGCCAAGTTGTGGTAACCCCCAACGGTAAAATTTAGGGATGCACCTACCAGTATCTATGTGTTCTCTCAGGTGGCCAGTGGGGCTCTCTGGTGGTCAGTGCGGCCAGTGCAGGCTCTTTGGTGGTCAGTGTGGCCAGTGCAGGCTCTGTGGTGGTCAGTGCGGGCTCTGTTGTGGTCAGTGCGGGCTCTGTGGTGGTCAGTGTAGACTTTGTGGTGGTCAGTGTGGGCTTTGTGGTGGTCAGTGGGGCTCTGTGGTGTTTAGTGCGGGCTCTGTGCTGGTCAGTGTGGGCTCTGTGGTAGTCAGTGTTTGCTCTCTGGTGGTCAGTGTGGGCTCTGTGGTTGTCAGTGCGGATTTCTGGTGGTCAGTGCAGCTCTCTGGTGGTCAGTGCGGGCTCTGTGGTTGCCAGTGCGAGCTCTGTGGCGGCCAGTGCAGGCTTTGCAGTGGTCAATGTGGCAACTGATAGATCACCGGCACTCACCTCCCCTCATTCCCACCCACTCCCCTTTCTTTGATCCTCCCTGGCCCCCATCTAGCGCTGCGGCTGGAGAACTGACACTGCTGCGCTAGGAGGAGGCTGAGCAGCTATGTCAGCACAAGGCACTGGCGACCCCCTCAACTGTGGGTTGCGACCCACAGGTTGAGATCCACTGATGTAGGGCAAGGAAAAAATTAAAATGCACTTGTAGCAATTGTGTGTGTCTTGAGGCCCAGTGTCATTGTACAGCTCAGGTATTTGTTAGACTGTAGTGATGGGCCGAACAGGCCCGAGTTCAATTCGAATTTGAACTTTAGAACATCCAAAAAGTTTGAATTCGAACGCAATGCAAGTCAATGGGGTTAGAACTTTCAAAAACAAGTGTCCCCTTTAAGAGGGCTTATATGCAAGTTATTGGCCATAAAAGGTGTATGGGATTCGAGTACTGCCCTGGGGGACAGGAATCAATGAAAAAAAACTTTAAAAAAAATAAAATTTTTAAAGGAGCAGTGGTTTTAACATCACTTAAAGGGTAACAATAAAAATTAAAAATTACTTTGAATATTGTGCCTGGGGGGTTCCCTTAAACTGCCTGTAAAGTGGCAAATCTGTATGATGTATAAAACCTGCTGCAGCAAAACTGACATTTCTACCGAAAGAAAATAAAAACAAAATGTAATTCCTAAAGCGTGCAGTTCATCTTCCCAAACAATACCAGACCCTTTAGGTCTAATAGGAATATTAGGAGGGACCACATTTTTAAAAAAAAGCGTGGGGTTCCCCCAAAAGTCATACCAGACCCTTATGGTCTGGTAGGAATATTTAGGAGGAACCCCGTGTAAAAAAAAAAAGAAAAGTGTGTGGGGGTTACCCCTTAAAGGCATACCAGGCCTTTAAGGTCTGGTAAAAATTTTAAGGAGGAACCCCCAGAAATGGGTGGGGAAACAAGGGGTCCCCCCTAAAATTTCATACCAGACCCTTGATCCGAGCATAGGCCTCCCTCCCATACCAGACAACATCCCCTCGGCACTGGGAGGGTGCTTTTCCAGGGTCACCCCTGGAAAAGCACCTTGTCCCCGTACCGATGGGGACAATGGCCTCTTCCCCACAAGCCCTAGGGCGTTGGTTGTGCGGGCAGGGGGCTTATTCACATCAGGGTAACCCTTTAATAAAGCAGTGACAGCTGTTTACAGATGTAACAGGGTGAGCCATGATTGGGCAGAGTCATCATGACTTTGCCCACTCATGGCTCTCACTGTTCTCTGTCTCCTGATTGGGCAAAATCTTGCACATGTCCTGTGGTCAGGTGCAAGGCTTTAGCTAATCAGTGCTCACAAGGCACAGTGCCTCGTGCGGGGTGCTCGGCGGCAAACAGCCCGCCGAACACCCTGACAGTTTGTGTGTTCGCTGAACACACGGAGTGCCGATGTTCGAGTCGAACTCATGTTCGGCTCGAACATCGAGCTCAACCCTATTAGACTGCTGAGCAGGAGATAGAATTGTACACTGGGACCACCTTCTTTTAATGCCTGTTTGCACAAGACCTTAGGGCCTATTCGCAACTTTGTTTTTTTCATGTAACCTGGTCCTGCCCCATGCAGTACCATTCCATGGCAAAAGCAGAAAGAATTGTTTAAAGTGCACTACGTTAAAATATATAAATGTGACTTGTGCCCTACACTTTATATAGGCAGATGCTTTTACTTCACCCAGGTGCTGTTTGGCCTGCATTCCGATACATTCAGATTCAAGAGAAAGCTGAGTCTGCACTTCCTATTCATTTAGCAGCCAGTTAAATATGCAGTTTAACTAAGAATTTTCCCTTCTGTGAAATTGAGATTTTGGCGCTGATTTGTAACTATGTAAGGAAAGTAGAAAAAAATGTACAGTACCTAGAGCAACCAAAAAGAGCTTTTTCTTTTATTCTACATACAAAATGACAACTGAGATCAAATATGATAGCTTTGTGCAATGTTTCCACTTTCCTTTCAGTTTTTATAGATTTGTTTTTGTGTAATACTTTTGTAAACCATTTTACAAATTATTAGTACATACTATTTTTTTTTCTATGTAAGAATATTTTCCACCAAATCAGGAGCCAGTTAATGTATGTTTATTGGATTGAATGCCCCCCTTTTGTGTAGCACATTACGAAGTCAACAAAACAAATCACAAAACACGAATGTCAAAATCTAACAGATTCCCCTCTTTATTTACAGTAAATTCCGGAGATGGAATTGACTACAGCCAGCAAAAACGTGAAAACATCGGCGACCTGATTCAAGAAACACTGGAAGATTTTGAGCGCTATGGAGGAGAAGATGCTTTTATTAATATAAAATATATGGTCCCTACCTATGAATCCTGTCTGCTGAACTAAACAAAATAGGATTATTGATTGATAATAAAGGCTGTGTGCTTCAAAAATTGTATATCCATCTGAAGCATTTTCTACTCTTGTTTATGACTATCTTTCTTTACAGCTGCTAAAATGAGATCTTCAGGGCCATTTCACTGCTAGTACTATTGTGAACAAGGCTATCGAATACATAAACAGTGACTGTTCGTTACATTACAATGGTGTACTGTGCTTTTTTGTACTGTGAAAGAATAACCTCTTTATGGCTAAGCTGACTGAAATGGGAGCTGGAGTCAAGTCTTTAGTTGTACGGACAATAAAACTATAATTTTCATATGCAATTTAGCAATTGCTGCTCTGTGTTCTCTTGCCCTAAGGGTGATGTCAGAGATTTTAATGAGGGTTTGCTCTGACTACTTAATAGGTATTTGTCATGGAAAAGAAATAGCAGTTCAGTTGTGACTCCTTCACAGCTGTGCTGTATATGTCCCGTTGCATAACTGCGACCAGACTAAAAAAAAAAATATAGCCTTTACATTTGCTGATATACAGATAAACTAATATATTTAATATACACACATTATTTTCTAAATTAAACAGAGCAATGTTAAAATCTCATGTGGCCATGTATACATCTTACTTTGCTTATTAAATGGGGAGTGACCATGACTTGGAGGATCCTACTCTTTTATACATATACACATGCTAATACAAATTAATATACTCTTTTGCAGTGTCACATAAATACAAGATTTCAATAACCATAATATGCCGCAAAGGCTTACCTTGCTAAAGTGGTTACAAACAGATCCCAGTTTAGGTAGTTGACTTCTGAACCAATGGGTAGTTACAGTATCACCAGTTAGCATTGAGACATAGGTGCAGTTCTATAAGGAGCAATCTAGCACATCATAGTAGGCTCAGCGTAGTTGCAGTAACACGTTTAATAATAGTTTGCAATGTACAACTAAGCAGCTCACAGATAATGCTGTTATTGCCCAGTTCTGCCTACCTCGAAACATAGGGGTCTATTCACGAAGCAGCCAAAGGATCTAGCCGTAGCTTCAGCCGATATTTCGGCTAGCTTCGGCCCCAGGACCCCTTTGGTTCAGTAGAACCGAAGGGCTGCTGTACGGGCTATTCACTATAGCCCGTACAGCTCCCGAACGTGGCCGAGCGGCTCGGTCGAGCCGAACGCATTTGCCTCGGCTCGGCTTTGCCACGCTGAAAGCCGAAGCTGTACGAGCGGCTGGCCATTGGCCGGCCGACAGCCTGCTTCTGACAGCTGGGCAGAACCACTTGCAGAGAGATCAGCGTCCCTGGTTACCTGCTAACCAGGGACACTGATCTCCAAACAGCCTTACTCTCCTGGGCGCTCCGGGAGTCTCCTGCTCCCGGCTGCCCAGGAGAGAAACACTGCTTTTTCTTTTTTTTTCTTTATTCTGACACGGAGCCGTGTCAGAATAGAAAAAAATTTAAAAAAATGTTTGCCCATAGCAATGCATTGCTAGATTCCTATTGACTATTTCAATTTGCAATAGCCAATAGAAAACTAGCATTGCACCCGCCCTCTGCTGCAGTTCTCCATCAGGTCCATCAGCAGAGGGACAGACCAATGCCAGTTTACTATTGGCTATTGCAAATTGAAATAGCCAATAGAAATCTAGCAATGCTAGGCAGCTTAGTGAATAGACCCCATAGTAACCAGGGGTTTGTTGCTTCTCTTTAGAGTTGTCACTTACTGTATTCAAAATATTACCACAGTGGAGCTTTTTGGAATGGTAGCAGAATAGAAATTATCATGGCAAGAACTCACCCTTGTAGTCAACAACAAAAGAGGTTTGTGGACAATTCAACTTCCCCTAGCTTTATTCATAAACCAGAATGTTAAAGTGGCCTTAAAATAGTTGTGAGCAGGTAGGCTTTTAATTGCAGAAGAGAAGTACTAGTTGTTTTTTCTTTAGGAAAAACCTTCTTATGTGCCTGCTCACAATATTTTTTAGAATAAACACTAAGCTACACATGCCCAGTTCAGTGTATATCCATGGCATAGCGGTATGTGTGGAATTTTCATCATCCTATGCCAGCCATCAAAGATGCCAACCCCAGAGGAAAAGCAAGAAAAAATAGAGGGCCACAACCATATGATTAATGCAATATAGCGTTAATGATCTTTATGCAGAATCCATAGAAAATACAGTGTGGCAAAAAAGTATTTAGTCAGCCACCAATTGTGCAAGTTCTCCCACTTAAAAAGATGAGAGAGCCCTGTAATTGGCATCATAGGTAGACCTCAACTATGAGAGACAATTTGAGAAAACAAATCCAGGCAAATCACATTGGCTGATTTGGAACTAATTTATTTGCAAATTATGGTGAACATAAGTATTTGGTCAATATCAAAAGGTAATCTCAATACTTTGTTTGTTGGCAATGACAGAGGTCAAACGTGTCCTGTACGTCTTCACAAGGTTGGCACAAACTGTTGCTGGTATGTTGGCCCATTCCTCCATGCAGATCTCCTCTAGAGCAGTGATGTTTTGGATAAGATTGTGACCCTCTCATTTTTCTTCCTTTGTTCTGGAATATTATTCTGGATTGTGACCCTCTCATTTTTCTTCCTTTGTTCTGGAATATTTCGGGGACCCAGTGGTATCCACTGGGTCCCCGAAATATTTCAGAAAAAAGGACAATAGAGAGCAGTCTTCTAAAACTAAAGACCATACCATGTCTGACTATCTGGCAATATTGGTTGTCTGGCTGTTCTGTTGACCCGCTGGCTTTAATACCAGATCAGGAAAGTGTGAAATGTCAAGAGTCCTTTTCTGCATGCTTGTTCCAGGTTGGGGACTAATTATATAAGTCAGTCTGACGGGTAATTAACTAAAGTATTCAGAAGAAGAAATTAGCCGTTGAAGATGTCATGTTGCTGTTATGACAGGTTTCATTTAACCCTTTCGCTGCCAAGCCCTCCGCAACATTTTTCAAATCAGCTGGCCAAGCATTGGGCAAAACTACCCAAGAAACTCCGCACTGCCAGGGTTAAGTGCTTGTTTTAGTGTAGGTGCAAAAATAACAAAGTAATACTCACCTTAATTTCACAGCCAGCTAACTGTTACAGAGCTCCCTCCAGCCTGTCTCCTCCTCTGCTACAGCGATGATATGTTCCTCAGCATCCGTACATCCTGTAAACAGTGTATCTGATGTGCTGACCCAAGGATCTTTAGACCACTGGAGCAGAGGAGAGAGAGGCTGGAAGGACTGATCTAACAGCCAGCCATCTCAGAGGTTCGAGTGAGTATAACGTTTTTATTTTTGCACCTAGGCCAAAACGAGTACTTAATCCTTACAGTGCGGGGTTAGCCACACTGCAAGGGTTAAGAAAAGTTTTGCCCGGAGTAGTTCTCTAAAGGACTAATTGCCTGTAACTGCTGAATACCTTGATTGCACATGTGTATAAATGCTCTTGGGCTTTTGAGACCTTTTAATCTATTTATATATTTTGTATCAAACACTTGTTCTAGGAGGTGTGATATAGCTTCCATTTCATATTCTGTAAATCATATGTCATGCTGTAACTGAACCATGCTGTTTAAAGGTATAAAATGAGTCGCTATTCCTGTGAGAGATCTGCTACTGCATAGAAAGTATAATTCAGCAAAGCAAGATTTTAACCCCAGTGTGCTGAAATGAATTGCCATGTTTAGGGGCAGAGACATAAACAAAAGCCAATTGGCCATGTTGTAAAATCTGAACAGGGTCTCTCTTATATCTCAGGCAGAATTCAATGGACCTATTGAGTCCTTGCGCTGCGAATTTTTAATAAAATGGGCTATAGTTTCTTCTTTTTCAGTAATGCTGATAAGCTTACTAGAGGCTCAAACAGCACATACATCAGAAATGAATGCTTTAATCTTCACAGAATGTAATGTGAGCACACAGCTGCTGACTATGTGGGGGTCGAACTTATGTTTGGACTGTTAAGTCACCGACAGTTGCAGCCTTGTTATTTTTGCACTATAGATTTCTACAACTGTATTTCATTTATATACTGCCAACATATTTCATTATTCTTTAACAATACAGTAAATCTGCAACGTTGTAAAGGAAAAAAATATCCCTCTGTCTCAGCTACATACATTGTGCAAATTTCAGCAACCTTTATTACAGATCCTTGCATCTGTTCTGTAGATTCTGAGATTTATCTTTCCAATTCTCTTAAAGAAACTGAGTTCTATGTGAATGGATTTGCCTATTATACATATGTTATTATTAATCCCAGTAATGAAAAAGAAACATTGTTTCCCATTGCCATCATTCAAATGTGCAACTATCTCTTGTAATATTTCTCAATGATTAAACCCTTAATGCAGGGCATTGCAGGATATGCCTTAAATATATTGTTTATCTCTTGTATCTATATGGAATTAGCTTAATACACAGAGGAATATCACAGACTTTAGGAACTCATTCACACGAATCCCTGCCCCAGAAAGAGATTACAGTGTATGCCCCTATAATAAGTATGATTTGTTTTAGTTACATACTAGAGTACCCAAATGAAACGTACACAACCATGGGGGAACACAAAAAATTTGAAATTATGTTATTAGAGGACTTATCTCTTATATTACCCCATGATGAGGATTAGCAGTGTTATCAGTTGTACCACAATAAAGGTTTCTGGCATTTAATGTGTTTTGGCTACATGATCATGCATAGAAAAATAGGGAGGTAGCAGAGTTCTAACTTGTTCTAAGTAACCATATTGTTAGCAAACTAGCAGTGTAACACTGCAATACCCAAAGAGACTTTTTTTAAACAACGAGAGGCTGTCTGCTTTAAATATTGGATTTAAATCAAGTTCTATTGACAAAACTGCTTTAGCTTGTGACCGAAATTGCTTTATTGGACCTCACTTAGGGGTCTATTCACAAAGCTGCCGAAGGATCAGGCCCTAGCTTCGGCCGATCCTTCGGATTTGTGAATAGACCCCTTAGTGTATAAATGTTCATTTTACAAGCTAGAGGTTAAAAAAACAAGTATCTTCAAAAGCTGCACAAAAAATTGTTATATAAAAATGAATGAATTATGTTGCCTAAGTGAGCATTTCTCAGCATTTTTCAGTTATGGTACCCATCAAGATTATGCACATCTCAAGACAGCCCAGTCTAAAATGTAAAAAATGTAGAATTTAAAAAAAAGATGTGTGCTCCCTACAAAATCCAACCCAGACCCTTATCCTAGATAGGGACCTGGTATGGATTTTAGGTGGGACCCCACAAAAAAACCCAAGTAAGCCAAAAAAACAACAACATGGAATTCTACCCTTCACATACGAATCCCCAACATTCACATAAGAATCTTCCCTTCCTATCAGGAAACACTTTCCTATCAGAGTTTTCCCCTTCCACATCAGGAACCCTCTTCACATCAAGAGCCCCACTTCACATCAGAAGCCCCTTTTACATCTGGGGCTCTGCTTTACATTAGGCGCCCCTCCCTCACATCAGAGTCCTCAGTTACCACAGCACCCTGGTTTGGGGAGGCTGGTCTACATAAAGAGAAACCAGTTACCCTATTATGAAGACATGTTTTGAAGCCTTATTATTAAGATAGTTAAGCTCAAACTGGTTATGAAAAACAAAATTATACACTTTTTTTACATTTACCAAAAAATAGCAAAACTGTATAGATGTAATGAACCCACCAGTCTGAATGTTTGCATGCTCAACTATGCCTCCTCTTTTCTTTAAAACAATGTTTTAGCATAGCATTATATTGATATCTGAGAAAGTTCCTATAAAAATACATACTGAAATGTACCTTTCCTGACTAGCTCCATGGCAGCATGCAAGTAGGTAATCTCACCCAGAGTCCCCCCATTGGAGAGAGCTCTCAATAAATCCCACTCAGTGGGGTTGATTTACTAACCTTATAAACACACCACGAACATGTATACACCTCTGTAGTGTGTTCCCTCCCAGCATGATCTATGGGTGGAATCTGAACACCTTTGTAGTGTGTACACACCCAGCAGGTGTGTTGTGCAAAGCACTGCATGAATTTGCAAGGTGATGTTGTGTAAATTAGCTCTATGTTGTGTTGCTTGCGTCGATGAATGCAGGAATGTAAATGCATGAGCTAACCATTTTTGTCTAAACTGTGAAGCAGCATTATATATGCATCATGTGCATGATTTTTCCATATATGGCATTAGTGGAAATATGCTTATAGAGACTTTTTGGTTGATAAATACGTTTTGCTGTGTAAAAATCACACGCACCTAGTGCGTGCGTGTGTTTAGGTTAGTAAATCACCCCCAGTGCCTCATAACAGTGTTCTATGACTAGTGTACTCCTGGTGGGCCTATATACTGCTATGCTATGGAGTTAGTCAAGATTAGGTATGAGGTTAGCATTTACTTTGCCTATTTGCTATTCACTCAAATAGCAAACATATTGGTAAGTTCATCCAGATACCAACACATACTCCATAATGCTTTTCCTGGCCTGTGAATTTTGGTGACGTGAAGAATAAAGCTGGCTCTCCCAGCATCCTTTTGTCAGTGTGTGTTAGAGTTAGTGAGGGACAGCTGACAGTTTTGTGTGGGAGAGACAGTTTGAACTTACTTGTACATTGCTATTAGTGTGCTAGCAAAGAGATTTATATAGTGCTATATTCAGTGCAGCATATTGCCACTGATAAATTACAGTGAATTGCAATGTGATGGACAGTAAAGAGTGAATTCACTGTGCTGGTCAGTGGCATCAGTGCTCCATTACTGTGAATTGAATTGATTATTTTGTTTGTCTGTGTCAGCACCAACTTCTGTTGTGGTTAATCTGCTGCTGCTCCCCCGTCATTTGTTTTTTTTCCCTTAGTTTTACATTTTTATTTTCTGCCAAAGAAAAAGGACTTGGAGCAATAGCTGGTATGCCTGGGGACAGGAGACAGTCTGGGGGTCCAATTCAAGGCTGATGGCCTCTTTCAAGCTGCAGTGCCTACACGGGGCCCCTAGGATTTAGGCCATCAAGGAGAGGGACCAATACTGGTTGACCATCCTTTTGGAACCACCTTACAAAGGGAAAATGGCAGAACTAATCATGCCATCACAGAAGGAGCAGAAAGTGCATGAGGTGCTGCAGAGGTACCTTGTATCAGCTCTCAGGCAGTGACAGGATCCCGTTTTTATGACACACATGCCTCGTATACTCATGGTGGTGAGAGGAGTAGCAGTTGTAGCAGTGGCCTACCCAATAGAGGCTTTCAGGTTCTTTTTCACAATGCATCATCCAAGCCTGGCTGATGGCAGCAGTCAAAAGCAACACACAACCCATATAATCAATGATTATATTGGGTTAAGGGTGGATGGGGACATCCTAACAATAGAAAACCCACACTGTCACTGATGCTGTCCACCAGACTTTCAATGTTCTAAAACACCACATGTAGCTTAAAGCCATCTCTGTAGCATTTACATTTTGAAGAATTGGTGTTTTCCCATGTATTCCTCAAAGTCATATAAAATAGTGATCCATCTAGCCGTTGAAATACATTTTGTAATTTTGTGTTTGCATTGGTACATATCCTCTGGGGCAGTTCCCAGTTTCCCTTGCCCTTTGTTTGCCAATTCCTTGCTTATCACCCTATTGACTTATATGGGGTTCACAATAAAGTTTGCAACTGGCGAACATTTCAATGCGTTCTCTGAATGCACTTGCGACTCGAACCCGAGCAAGTTCACCCAT
The DNA here is from genome assembly GCF_000935625.1 of Nanorana parkeri. NCBI lineage: Eukaryota > Metazoa > Chordata > Amphibia > Anura > Dicroglossidae > Nanorana > Nanorana parkeri. Next base: position 404,447 of record NW_017307372.1, read on the forward strand.
CACTATCCAGCCCACAATTATTTTGGCAGATGCTTCTCTACCCATGTTCTTCCCTGAGGGAATAATGAATAGCTTCTCCATTTTCCTCACATGGATGTATTGTTGAAGAATTTTACCCACTCTATCCGGATTAAAGGCGATGAAAGGTTTGGTGGAGGTTAAAGCTCTTAACTCTTTTGGCCAAAGTGATTGCTGCTCGAAAGGCATAGAGGAAGCTTGTTTCTCTTGGAAGGCAGAACAAGCTAACAAGTTCCACACTAGTGGTAATACAATTTTTGGAATTATACCTTCCTCTGTGGCTTCAAGCAAGCAGCATACTGCTTTGAAAAACTGGTGCACCAGTTTGTCTGTTGTGTACAGTATTAAGGTGCAATCTGCTGAGCTTATAAACATCTCCATGTTTAATGAGCATGTCCAATGGAGAAGATAACTGAATGTTATATGCGGTGAGCTGCCACAATGTGCAGAGAAGTGAGGAGAAGGGAGATGAGTGCCCATTATCTTGTGACATCATAAGCTCATCCTCTCTGTAAGATGGACATAATATAATATAAATTAAACATGGCCTTGGATAACTATATATAGTATTTTAGTTGGTCTTGTAAGAGGTAACAGAGGAAGCAGAGAATGAAATTCATCCACTTCATCCAGACATTGCACCTGTTTTTCTCATACATCCCTGCTGTTGCCACCTCTGGACTACAGGAGCCAGAAGCAGGGGAGGAGATAGTTTGCAACAAAGTGATAAAAGCAAAAAGTGATTTTATCACATCCGTAAAAACTGTCTGTTGGTGTTTACTAGAATGGCTGCTTCTCATTGTATTCGGGCTCCACGTTCGGGAGCCCATACAGCTCCCGAACGTGGCAGAGTGACTCAGTCGAGCCGAACGCATATGCCTGCTTCTGACAGCTGGGCGGAGCCAGCCGTGATCTTACGGCTGGCTCCGGTCACTTGCAGAGAGATCAGCGTCCCTGGTTACCTGCTAACCAGGGACACTGATCTCCAAACAGAAAACTCTCCCTGGCGCCCCGGGAGTCTCCTGCTAGCTCCGCACAATCGTTTTCTATTTACTCTTTTAAAACTTTTAAAACTATTTTTCTCTTCTGCTCGGTCTCTCTGAGTGACCGAGCAGAACAGCCGAGCCGAATGCCGCTCAGCGGCATTCGGCTATTCACTCACTGCTGTTCGGCATCCATAAGAATAGGCCGAACAGCAGTGAGTAGCCTGCCGGAGGTTCGGCTCAGCCGATCCAGATGTTGGATCGGCTGAGTCGAACTCCTTCTGCACTTCGAGTTGGCCGAACATGCTCAGCATGTTCGGCCGACCCGAAGCCATGTGAAGCAAGCCGATGTACGGCTGAAATCAGCCGTACCAGCCTGAAGTGAATAGCCGAACAGTGTTCGGCTCACTTCACTTGGGGTCGGTTGTTCACTCGGCTGCCCTCGGCAGCTTAGTGAATAGACCCGCAACAGTGGTACTGAGCCCTGCACATTCAGAAAATTCATCAGAGGAAGCCAGGGGCATTTTGGCCAGAGAGGTAGGACTGCCAAAATCCATACTTCCTCTGCCAACAGTCTCTGCATGAACATAGTGGAAAGGCATATGCCCACCAGAAGTTCCAAGGTGCTGTCATGGCATCCACTTCTATCCCTTGGTGGCACTGGTACCTGGAATAAAATATCTGCAGTTTGCTGTTCTACAGTGCTACATAAAAATCCACCTCTAATGGACCCATTCATTGCTGAATCTGGAAGAATACCTTTTCCAACAAAGACCACTCGTCTAGAGTGTGGTGAGATAGGAGGTCTTACCCTGGAAGGAAAAATGGCGAGATATTTAGAAGCTTGGCTTGCACCAGGGCCATGAAGTATTGTACCTCCTTAAGTAGCGAACAGCTCTTTGTTCCACCTTGTCTCTTCACGTAGGACTGAGTGGTGGTGCTATGCATCCTTAAAAGGACTGTTTTATTGGTCATGAACAGGGTCTATGCTTATAGAGCAGAAAATGCAGTTCTCATTTTCCCTCACAACTTCTTTGTTCAAGGAGACTACTTATGGATCCTCAATTTTTTCTCTCGTCGCCTCCATAAAATATGATTCACACAGGGATTTCCCTTGTAGCCTTATATAAGGACATACAGAAAGTTCAAGAATGTCACCAGCACACCAGGGGTAAAGTGAAATCTGCTTCCAGGTCAGTGGCTCAGTAAGTATTGAATCTCTGCAGGACAACTAAGCAAAAACATTTTCGAAAATGGTCACTAAAAACAGCCTCTAAACAGTCTCCTTTCAGTCTGACTTCTATGTATTCCAAGTACATTCCAAGTAGGTACTGAAAACACTGGGTCCATTTGACTATCACGTACCTGGTCGGGGAGACTGGATGGGTGAGGAGGCTTCCCTTGCACCTCGTGTCTTGTGGCCTTTGAGGGTGGTGACAGAGGCCAGGCAGACACCGAGTGGCACGAGTGCCAGTGGTTGTGAAACCGTGCAATCAGAAGGGTTATCCAGAAATTGAAGTCAAGGCAAGCCAAGGTCAAAGCCAGGAGGTCAGATGCAGTACCGAGGGATTAGGCAGAGTCCAATAAACAGTCCGAGGTCAAAAAGGCAGGCAGCAATCGAGGAAAGGGGTTGAGGCAGGAACAGGCCAAAATCCAGGCAAACGCTGGTATACAAGACAAGGCAGGAAACTAGGGCTGGTAATGATTAAAATTTTCGTGTTCGATTAATCGAAAAATCGACGTCACCGGACTCCTCCCCCTTCCCTTCGTTAGACGACGGAGCCACTTGGGGAAGGGGGGAGGAGTCCGGTGATGTCCGTGACGTCACCGGATCGCAGACGGCACTCCCAGAAGCCGGCGGAAAAATCGGCGTCCCCGGGCTCCTCCCCCTTCCCTTCGTTAGACGACGGAGCCACTTGGGGAAGGGGGGAGGAGTCCGGTGATGTCCGTGACGTCACCGGATCGCAGACGGCACTCCCAGAAGCCGGCGGAGAGGTAAGTGTTTTCATTAGCGATCAAAATAATTTTAATCGATTAAAAAGTTTAACGATTAATCGAGAAATGAATCTTTAATTTCCACAGCCCTACTGGAAACAGGATACGAATACACAAACAGGAGCTAAGAAGACAATCCAGCAACTAAGTGACAGTCCAGTTTACACAGGGAAGTGGGCCAATCATGAACGTCACTTCCTGTGCGCCTTTGGCGCGTTTCTCCTGTGACTTGCGCGGTATGCGCGTCACTTCCGGTGTGTCTTTCCGTGGGAACGACTTGCTGTGCGCATGCGCCTGTTTATCCTCCTAGCGGGACTTGCCGCATGCGCGGAACGGACATGTTGCTTACAGTGACATTTTAGCAACTAGCAGGTTCTAATGTAGAGGTCAACAGTGTCAGTTTATATTTGCCTCTTAGAACAGATTTTCTTTGGGTAGGTGATCGCTACTTTGTTAGCTGCCATCATCCATACCTTAACTAAATTACCGAGTATTTGCATGAGTATTCGTACCCCCCAGCAGACATCATAAACTCCCCTCCCCCGCGAGCCCCCCAGAAGCTGCCCTAATAATGTGTTATTTGATAGTCTTTATACTTGCACCGTGACTGCTTGTAAGTCAAATTTGAAATGATGGCAAATTAACAAAAAATTAATATGAACATATTTTTAAATAACCTGCATTATTTTTCCTGTGGACCAATTTTGGAATAAAATAAATATGACACAGATTAAATGTATACCAAAGTTACTAATAAATGCAATAAAGGTGAAACAATGCAGCAAAAATAAGCGCATTGCAGGCAGTAGCTTTACCCGAGATTTCCCCCATTCAGTGCTGACGATAGGAAATCGACAAATGATGTCATGCAGAGAAAATAGCATTTTAATGATATAAGGAAGATGAGTGTTATCATGGTCCAAGCATCATCATATTGCTATACTCGTTATCATTTATTCATACTGTACATTATTATTAATCACAGTCAGTTCTATTCCCATCTCTTAATTTGATAGACAGATAATTTATTAAAAAAGGTTTTCTTCTGTTGTGAAATGGCATTATCCTATTTTATTAAATGTTTCGAGGATATTAGAATTTTTTTCTGTTACCTATCTTGCTATGAATAATATGTATAATCTTCCACTGAGTAGGCCGCATATATTAATATGTTCCCATACACTTGTTTAATTCATACAGTAAACCTTATTTTTTCCTGTTTTATTCATACAGGAAACTATTGGTGACACATTGGGGTTGATTTATTAAAGTAGTTGAATGTTTAGTTAGCCCAGTGAAGCTGTGTTCAATTCAATCATCCAGTTGTATAGAATGGAACTTTCTGATTTCTTTTCATTCACATGCACATCATTTGCTAGTTGAGGTTTACTCATCTTCACCCAGCTAAGTGAACTTTCTAATAGTTTAGCAAATAAGCCTCATTGTGTCTAACTTCCACTTACATTTAACCTCCCTGGCGGTATTCCCGAGTGTGGCTCGGGGTTAATTTTCAGTACCAAGAGCGGTAACCCTGAGCCACACTTGGGATTGCGCAAAAGTGTCACTTACATTGTCACTGCGAGCCCACGGTGTCCTCTGCTGTGTGCGCCCAGCATTCGGCTTTCAGTTTAGTTTTCGGGCGTCACAGCGTCATACCCACGATGTTTACTGGACTCTTGTTTGGACAGATTTAGGTGAGTTATTCCTAAGATTTACTAAGAATTATAGGCCTACAATATAAAACAACAAATTGCAATGAAAAACAATGTGGCATGCTAAAGTCCTCCATAATCATACCGCCAGGGAGGTTAAACAGTATGTATAGTGGTTTTGTATATATTTTGTTTACTCATTTAGTATGAGTGAGGGGGGGGGGGGTTATTAGCCGAATAAATATTATATATTTGAATGCAAGATTGCGCCATGCTTATTAATGCAAAATATCTGCTGTTAGTGTCCAAGAGTCAAAGAAAATATTTCAGTGATGGCAAGACCATGCAGATTCTCAATCACCTGAAAACACCTTGTTGCAAGAGGATAAGCCCAGTTTAGATAAGATAGACACAAATCTCCAGCAGTCATTCAAGACATGATGACAGTTGGGAAACCACTCATGTCTGATCAAGTGGTATACCATCTCCTTCTTCTACATAAACATCTTTATAAAGCAGCATTTTAAATGGACTATAATACAGCACGCATAGTACACACCACACATAGAGTTAAAAATCCAACCTTTTCCCTCACAAAGTAGCAATATTAAAAAAAAGAAGGGCTGCCTGTCTCCGACCTAGGTTTTGCCTTCCAGCAAAACTTTGCTTTGTAAAAATGTTCAGGAGAGTAAGGAGTTGGTATAGCACAGTTGGAGGAGAATGTGAGGCACCAGTTGGATTCCTAATTGACAGCAGTGAGGAGTAGCATGGCTGTGTGAAGAGAGGCATCTTTCTAGATGCAGGAGTCTGGACAAAGTGAAGAGATTTACTCTACTTTTCTTAAACAGAATACTGCAATGGGCTTATTTACTAAAGGAGTTTAGTGTGTTTGCTCAAAATATTATCTGAATATTCACTTCAGTTATCAGGGTACATTATTGTTTACTTTGAGTACCCAGTTATAGTCTGATTTATTAAGTAAACAGAAATTTACTTTTCATATGATTGATAATGCAACTGAATATTCATACAAGAATATTCTCAACTCCTTTAGTAAATCAATCTCCTTGTGTTTACATGGAAAACCTGTGTGTCCATATTGAATATTGGTATTTATCTTCATATAAGAAAGTGTTTCAGGTGATTCAGAATCTTCTTCTTCCCCATCACTGCCAGCACTCCAACACTTCTCCTCCTCTTTCCCACTAGTACTCCAACCCTCCATCTTATATTCCTTCTCTTCCCCCTGTGGCCTCATAGCAGTCCATCTGCTGGTTAAAGGCAGGGAGCCTACCCTTCATGAAGCCTACCCTTCCCCCCACACATACAGTTTAATGGCACCTCCAAAACATGGATTTGAAAGGACTGGTGTTTTTCCTATGTCACCCATAAAGTTCAATTTTTCATTGGTGCATGTGCACCATGATAGATCTCAGCTCCCCATGCCCTTTTTTGACAATACCTTGTCTATTAGCCTCAATAAAATAGACTGAATTGATATTCAAGATTTGCCCACCTTAGACTTACAATTTTATGACATTACGATGGGTTAGACGAATGTCCCGCAAACCGAACCCAAACACCCTGTTCATCCCTATTAAAGAGATATCTTAGATTTTGCAAAACATTTAATACTATACCTCCTAACATTCTTATTTACATGTAGAAGATGCAAGTGTTAGGGAAGTGGTACATGAGTAAAGGACTGGGTATAGGAAGAAATACTATAGGTATATTGAAATGGCACTTGCTAAAATGCGTTACCAGTGGTGTACCACAGTGATCATTGGCATTGGGTCTAATTCTCTTCAGCCTATTAATTTATTATCTGGAGGATATAGTAGAAAATAATGTTGCCATTTTTGCTAATGGCATACAATTATGTTGAATTATTTCAACTCAGAATGATAGTGACATGTATAGAAGGATCTTATAAAAAGCAACATGGACAGTTAAATGGCAAATTAAGTTTAAAGTTGTAAAATGTATTGTTATTTATGTACATAAACAGCATTGTCCCTGTATATTAAATGATATACAGTTAAGAAAAAAGTAGCTTGAGAAGTAGAGTAGGAGTTTTAGGCACTGAAATTAGATGGTGTTGAACCAGATGCAAATTGTCAAGGCTTTTTATTTCTTTTTTTATTGAAGGCAAATTGATATACAGTACACAAAAGCATACATTAAAAGAGAACTGTGGGGTAAGTGTTTTTCCCCATAGTTCTCTTTAGGGTCATGGGTCATTTAGGAGGAAGATCCTCCAGTTCCCGCAGAAGGACAAATCCTTTCCCTCTTTCAGGATAACATATATGTGTGAAGGGCATTTATGAGCAGATTATGGATTTTCAAAATAGATAATAACCCACAAGCCCCGGTGCAAGAATCTGTGTGAATGCCTTATAATATTCAGTAAAGTACCTGATACCAATTTGATAGGGGGACATATGAAGACATCCCAACTCTGCCGGACACTCCGGGAATCTCCCGCTATTAGATAGCGGCTCCGTCTGACCGGGTGAGAAACATTTTATCTAGGAAAGGCTTACTCTGCTCAATCTAACAGAGTAAACCTTTTCCTGCTGTCTGTTTTTTTTCTGACATTGGGGCCAACGGCCGCCATCAATCAGAGAAAAAAAAAAACAGCATAGGAATGAATAGCTAGATTGCTATTGGCTCTTTCAATTTGCAATAGCCAATAGCAGACTAGCTATTGCACCTGCCCACTGCTGCTGTCAATCAGCAGAGGTGGACCTGAAGTTCTCCATCAGGTCCTCCTCTGCTGATTGACAGCAGCAGATGGTGGGTGCAATAGCCAGCTTGCTATTGGCTATTGCAAATTGAAATAGCCAATGGCAATCTAGCTATTAATTTCTATGCTGTCAGAATACAAAATAAAAACAAAACTGCAGATAGCAAGGGAACTAATGGTTTCTTCACTATCTTCAATTATGGTGGGGACACAGGATGACATGGTGGGGGCACAAAGGATAATGTAGTTGCTCCACAGCTGGAGGGCCGGAGGTTTGAGACACCTGATTTAAGGTATGAGGTACACCAGAAAGCAACAAAAAATATCAAAGCAAGTGGAAACACAAAGCATAAATGCAACATTCTCCAGTATTCACTATCATATACTGGCCTTCCTAAACACTACAGTAAACAATTGATAGATCCCCCACTGAGGTGAGGCACTATCATGTGAAAACACAGATTAGATCCTTACTCAAGACAACCAAAAACTGTACAACAAACCTCACAAAACATTAGGAGTAGGAACGCCTGATGCGTGGTCACCGTGCTATAGAAGGGGTCAAACACGTAACCCATGGGGTAAGCAGAGAAGCCCATTGTGAGGTTCATGATATTGTATAAAGAATGAACAATATCTCTCCCATCTCCCAGAAAGAAGCCCCCAAGTATTGCCTCAATAAATAGGCAAAGTGTGACTACCTGAATTAAAATGTCATCCTGCATTACTGGTGCACAGGCTTCCTGGAGATAAAAGAAGCATATATCCTTCCAATGGATACCAATAATGTCATCCTGCATTACTGGTGCACAGGCTTCCTGGAGATAAAAGAAGCATATATCCTTCCAATGGATACCACTTTAATGGTTGAAAAGAGGGAAAAGGATGGAACCCCTGCAGCTGGGCACTATGGGCTGCCAGTCCAACATGGTCCCTGGTCCTTTATTTGAGAATCCCTACACCTGCTGCTGACCAGATGTGGTGCCCACTCAAAAAGGATCTATATTTCACAAGGCTCCAAACGTATGCCTCACAGTGGAGTCAGAAAGGAAAATTGCACACCAGATCCCTGAATGTGTAGAGACCATCCCAAAGTGGTAAGGGCAAGGTCCCTTCAAGGAAGTAAAAGATGGAGTCCAAGTCACATGTGTCTTGCAGGACAGTGAGGAAAAAGACCATATATAGAGAGCAAGGGGTTACTAAACCATTCCTTAGCAGGACCGTGGGGTTATGGTGATACTGACATATACAAGAAGTGTGGCAAGGATCCCAGTAGGGCACTATGATGCTTCTTTGTTTAGCATATCCATTTATTCAGAGAGAAAAAAAACAGGAGAGGGTAGGTGTCAGCAGGTACAGCTCAGGTCTCCCTACACTCCTGTCCCTCCTCAATGTCCTTGGTCTCCTCTGGGGTTGAGGAGGAGAAGGGGGTTCCAATGTGGTCCAGTTAGGCACCTGCACTGAGCTTGATTCTAGCATCTGGAAGAGAGCTGCCAACTGAGTTGGAGAGTGTAGTGTGAAGGTCTGACCATCTTTCTGGACCAACAAGTGAAATAGGAAGCCCCAGCAATACAGAGCTCCAGCTTGTTGGACCTTTTTAATGAGCGGCACGTTATGTCTTTGGAGAATGCATCTAGAAAGGTTTTTTAGGATTTGCACTGTGGCTCTGTCAAAATCAATGGACCCCCTGGACCACGCTTTGTATGATATTTCTTCCTTTAGGGGGGAAAATGCACTCCGCATAGAGTAACCCTGGGCCTGATTGGGTCAATTTGTCCTTAGCTCTTAGACTCTATGTACACTGTTGAGTTTAATATCACTTGCTGGTGGTCGGTCCAAGAGGAACTTATAGATAGCAGTAACTGGTTCTGAGATCAGGGCCGCCATGGCTTTAGGTATTCCTCGGAGTGTAAGGTTATTTTGTCTACTCCAATTCTTCAGGTTATCCTGTTAGCATCTGGTATGCAAGAAGATATGTATCCTTTTCCTAGTTGGCTGCTAGTAAGGTAAATAAAACTTTTACTTCAAGGTCAGCCACATCACAAGTAGGGCCTGTGATACAGTTATCTACTCTCCAGCAGGGCAGACTCTCCATAAATCCACCAAGACACCTCAGAGACCCTGAGCATGAGTCTTAGACCAGTACGGGGTAGCCTGGGCAACTTACCTCAGTGTGTGTAAAGGTACCCATACACCTTACGAATATCGGCAATATCGGCCAATTTTCGTATGCAATCACGTTTTCGTCCGATATTTGTATGGTTGATGGGCAGTGTACAACCGCAAATACTGTACAATCGATCGACTTACCAGCAGGTTGGAAAACTTTGGTCAATCATACGATTTTCGGAAGGTTGGTGGTGTTTCCGTACATCAAAATTTGTACGATTTACATTGCACATGCGCAGATGAAAATACGTGCGGTCGATTACCGCTATTCTCCAGGTGCTTTCTTCTAATTACCGCTGATCCAACCTTGCAATAATCGTGGCAGGATGGGGCCGCCGTACGAAAATCGTACGACGGTTCGATCATCAGACGAAAAGTGTCGTCCGATGATCGCAAAGTGTATGGGCAGCTTTAGTGAGGCATCCTGCTGTTAAACTGCCAGCCTTCAGATTTTCTTGGCTCCTTCTGAATCAGAGGAGCCATGTTGTCTGCAATGCAGGCTTGGGGCAGTATGGGCTGTGAGTTGAAAATCACTTGGAGCACTGCAGCTGTGAAATGCCTTACCATATTAGGTAGTTACATTAAAATAAATAAATTAATTTAAATAAGGAGTGGATGATTAATAGATGAATTGATATGGAAAGATATAATTACAAAAGTAAAATATGGAAAAATATATTTGTTTAACTCCTGGCAGTGGAATAAAGCAGATACATGAAGATGCTTGTTTGTATGTTAGGAGTTCCTAAGGAACATATACATAAACAGGTGTTATTACAGCAAAACAACTCATTTTGTGTTCAGTTTTTTAGATGCCTGTTCAAAGTAAGCCAGTTTTTTCTCAAAGGTAATGTTTTATATATCTACTTGTAAAAATAGATGTGTTAGTTTATGTCAAGGGCTTCTCATAGTGCATACAGTTATTGCCAGCAGGGATATATGTACAAATTATGGTCCTACTGCAAAATTACTATTAGGCCCTTGGAATGTTAACCTCCATCTAAAAAGTCCACCCCACCTTTGAGACTAATGCCAGTTCAAACCAGAAACCAAGCACTGCAGCATACTAATTGCTTTCATAGCATTATGACAGACAGCAGCTGCTTGAGCTATATACATAAAGAAATCTTTATGCACAAACTAATAGAAAACAATGGGTACATGGAGATCTGTTCCATCCAAATAATCAACTGCAACAAATACTCATGAAATGAAGACTTCACCAAAAATACCTAATGTAAATGATGACACATTATGATTTAAAAAAGTAATTGTATAAAAATACAACACATGAAGATTACAAAACTACAAAAAGGAAATACTTGGCAGGAACTGTGAAGCATATCTCGGCAGTAGGCAACCAATGCACACAATAAAATCATACCTAATTGCAGGCAATATAAATATAGTTATATAATTATGTATTCTACGTGATGCAATTTTGAGCACTGCATTTACATTTAACCATTTGCAGATATATGTGAATTATGTGTGTGGTAACTATTCTGTTTTCATGTTCATATTTACTATGGTATAAGGAAAGAAAAAAAGCATATAGGTGCAAAATATTGGCAGTCCACAATATCTTTTAGCAGCCAATGATTTACTAGAAATATTGTTATTGTCTGAATAGGATGTTCATACAAATAGATACAAGGTCTTGCTGCTCCAGATGGCAGAGGAAAGTCCACAACTGTAATTGCAAACAATCACAACAAATGGTGCAATAGCCTTGTGTATTAAAAAACACATAAAATAGGATTTAAAAGGTCAAATTCACACTCACAATAGACCAGATAAATTGATGGTTACAATCAGCTCCTAGCAGCAATGACCTTCCACAGTTAGGAAACAGAATTGCTCCACAATTCTGCATCCAAATCTGAAAAGCAGTGCAACAGCTCAAGGCACAACAAACAGAAGCTTGGCCTGATCTTATCCACCTCCTTTATATGCAAGAACACGCTACAGTGGGACAGGAAATGAAAACTGCACACAAACCTAGTGTATTAACTAGGTTACATCTTTAATATTTAAAATTATAAAATACACTTCCAAACATACATTGGAAATAACGCAGGGTGACATTTCAATCTCCACTCCATTGCTAGCTGTGGGGTGAGTGCAAATTTGACCTTTTACTGTAAATCCCATTTTATGTGAGTTTTCTAATAAACAAGGTTGTTGCACCCTTTGTTGTACCCATTGGCAGTTGTTACTGGAAAATATGTCAATTTACCTTTAATTCTGGAGACAGCTGATATATTTTGGATTCCCTGCAATTCCCTGGTAGTCACTGGAACAGAAATTGATAGTGAGTCTTCTTAACAGGGATATAACAGCAGTAAAATTCAATAGAGATTCTGAACTTTACCCAAGACTAGAAATTAAGTTTAGCTTTCCTCTATATTGTTTGAAGGTGGTGTGTTCATTGGTATTTATTACAGTTATGTATTACACTTGTGTATGTCCTGATGACAATGTGTTTGCAATGATAAGCTGTGTAAGCCACTATAATTATAATTTCTAGTTTGACATGGTAGCTTTCTACAGAACTGCATACAAGCTCATGTTATCCTAAATACGGCCAATAGTTTAATGCAAATAATATAAAATCTATTTAGTGAGAAATTCACCCAACATACACCATACATTCAACCATTTTCAACCAATATGTGAGTTTTCACATTCAACGCATTTATTGCAGTGGTTTTATCCTGTTTTCAAACAAGATTAGTCTGGTGAAAAACTGCTTTAAACAAGATTTGCCCATGAAAATGTATGCATACTTACATCGGTCCAGCTTGGCCAAATGTAGGTATGCATATGCCATACTTGATGGGCCCTTGAGGATCCTGTAAAGCACTGTAGTAGCTGGAGCTACTACAGTATTCACAGTGATTTTTCAGATCTTGTATGCTGTGCTGGGTGGCTTCCCTTCCGCTGTGAACACACAGGGGGTCACTTGCTCAGGACAGAGGCCATTTAGAGAACATTAGAGAACACCTAGGGGGGAATTGATCAAAACTGGTGCAGACAGAATCTGGAGCAGCTGTACAAAGTAACTAATCAATCAGTTTCTCTCTTCAGTTTGTTCAGTTAAGCTTAGAAAATGAAAGATAGAAGCTGATTGGTTGCTATGGGCAACTGCTCCAGATTCTGTCTGCTCCAGTTTTGATACATTGTTCTCCTACTATTTTTATCAGTATATACAAGTCATTCTTTGATTGGACAAGAGGCATTAATGTCATGATCTACCTCTCTTCCACACAGTGAATAGCGTGTATTCACTCACAAAAAATACTAGGCATTCTCTGAATGGCTGCTGTGCCAAACGAGAAACCCCCTGTGTTTTTAGAGGAGAGCGAATGCCACTCAGCTCAACGCTATACAGGATCTGGAAGATCGCTGTCAGCACTTTAGTGCTTTACAGGGTTTTTGTGGGTCAATCAGGTATGGCATATGCATACTTACTTTGGGCCAATCTGGACGTGCATAATAATTTATGGTCTGGAGTCCAGCTTTAATCAAACCGGATGTGCTTTATTATACTATTCATCCTTTATCTGTCCATGAATTTACTATTCATCCAATATCTGTAGATTAGTGTTGGAATTCACACTTTTTCACCTTGCACAATATTCAAATTATTCCCTGGTTTGAAGTGAGAATGTGTATTTTAAAGTGGTTCTTTGCTTTGGAGCTGGGCATTTTCTGCTTATGTTAATGTTTTTAATACAGGTTCAGCTCTTCAACAGTTTATTTGTGTTTTTTAAAAACTGTAAATTGTTTTTGTTTAAAACAGTGTGGAGCCCCCCTCCCTGCACTAACCTGCCCAAAGCCCCAGACATGCAGACTGGTATCCCCATAGCAAGAGAGCCATCAGCGTGCAAGCATTACTATTATGGTGATGCTAGCTCAAATGCCCTTCAGCATAGGGTGGATGATTTAAGAAGGCAGACTGGTTTTAGGGGTTTCCCAGAAAACAAACCAGTCCTTCAGTGCATGCATATGAAAGTTTAAAAATGAAAATACATAGAGACGCTGCTAAAATTGAGTTTGAGTACTGAAGGTTTTCTGACCACTGGAATGGTTTTAGGTGCCCAGGGAACCCTGGGGAAGGGGTTCCCCTAACATCATTGCCTGTATATGTCAGAATATGACATTAATGCCTATATTTGGTATTAGTAGTTAATCCCCACAGAATAAGATTTGTGTAGAATTCTGTTGGCCATCTCGAGATAGCCTTCCAGGCTTGGATGAGTAAAACATCTTTACAGTAGCTTACCAAGAATGTTGCCATGTCTGGTTACTACCTGGGCATACACCAGGGATTTAGAATTGGGGCCCTGTTGAAGTTATAGAAAAAAGATGGAAACACTACAGCAAAGGCACGGACAAGTCACATGTGCCCTCTATGGCATTTATGCATGCACCTGATAATTTGAACTCTTTTGTTGATTTTAGTTGTACCAATTTTTTTTATATTTTCTGTGTACAATAAACTTCCCACTTGAATTTCTAGGTGTATTCCATTTGGGAAAGTTCCTCTTTTGTGATATATTTCCTTGGTTTTTAAAGGTTTACTTCTGTTTCTAAGAATGTATTTTCTGATAAAAAACACAAAACTTATTATGTATCTTGAGCATTGGAACTGCTTATTTACATTACTTAAAAGCAAAAGAGATGCAACTTTACGTTTTTATCTCAAGCAATAAGACTATCTGCTATAAACTTAATATCTATATTTACTGCTTGCATTGCATTATTACTGGGGCACATAGCACTGGGAGCTGAATTAAAGCTTGTGAATTGGGTTAGGATTAAATATCTGAAGCTGCAAAAACCAACACCTCCAGGAACATAGAAAAAAAGCCTACATACATTTTGATGCAATTAAAAACACAATAGAGACACTGAGTTAAAATGGTTTTCTTGAACTTGTGCCACCTGACCTCCCACAAAATGGACACCTCCAGACAGTAATTCTATGTAGATTTCATATCATTTGTAAAATATATTATAATAAAAAAGTCTTACTAAAATGCCTACATCAACTATGTAAATCAGACACCTTTTTTAAGTTACAGAACAGCTCAACTGAAAAAAATGTCTCACAAGTGTGTGCTCACATTTCTCTTAAACTGTATTAAAGGTATTTACTTAAATATTTCATAGTTACTGATAATAGCTTATCCATCTTAAAAAGTAACAGATAATGATGCATATATTTAAACTCCAGCTATTTTAAACAATGTGCTATACTAATTTGTTACTTTTAAAATAAAAATACAGTTCTTCTTTCTATGCAACTATGTGTATTAAACTGGCTAGCTTTCATGCCTTGCAGTGCTGTAGTCCTGGTGTCAAGGGGTACAGTGAACACTCTGTAATGCAGGTAAGTGACAGCTGACTGAGGAACAACCAGGCATAATATAAAAAAGTAGTGCAAGATTAGAGTCAGTCAGGCTGGAGATCAGGGAAGACAGCAGGCAAACGACGGTCAGAGCAGGCAGCATGCAGGCAAAAGTGACCACTTTATTTGCTGATTCATTGCTGCCATCTCCATTAGTTTGTAGCCTAGTTACATGGTATCAAGTTTAACTGAAAATTAAGCTACAGTTATAATGACATACACATCACTTCTACCTTTTTTCTGGTGTTTATGTATACGCTTTCATAGATATAGGATTTAAAGCTTCTTCAGGAGCAGGGACTGGTGTGGATGGTCTATGCAATCTGGTAAGTATTTAGGGAACATATTGACACCATGTTATAAAATAAAATAAATGGTAAACCCAGTGGCGTCACAAGGGGGGTGCAGCCCGCAACCCGGGTGACACCAAAATGCCTGACAGTCATTTTGGTGTCACCCCCCTCTGAAAAGTACCCCCTCCTCTCTCTGCCGGCATCCATCACCAAGATGGCCGCCGGCAGGTATCAGAAGATTGCTGCGTGTGCGCAATGACGTCATCGTGCGCGCGGTTGCGAGTCGGCGGGGTGACATCCAGGAAACCGCTCCGGGTGTCACCCAGCCTCGGGACACCTCTGGATAAACCATTAGTCATTCCATGCAGGTAATTATTTGTGTTTCTTTTTAATAATAATTGCTACATTATTTAAAATTTTACCTTGTAATGTATGCAGGGGCATAACCACCGCAAGGCAAACAAGGCATTTGCCTTGGGCGGCACTTCATCAAATCAGATCCTCTGCAGGGTCTGTGTTGGGCTCTGTGGGGTCTGTGGTGGGCTATGCGGGGTCTGTGGTGGGCTATGCCGGGTCTGTGGTGGGCTATGTGGGGTCTTGTGGGCTCTACAAAGTCTCAGGTGGCCTATGTGGGCTCTATGGTGGACTATGTGTGGTCTGTGGTGGGCTATGCGGGGTCTATAGTGGGCTATGCGGGGTCTATAGTCGGCTATGCGGGGTCTTTTGTGGACTATGCTGGGTCTGTGGTGGGCTCTACAATGTCTCACAGGAGCTATGCAGGGTCTGTGGTGGGCTGTGTGGGGTCTGTGGTGGGCTCCATGAGGTCTAAGGTGGGCTATACAGGTCTGTGGTGAGCTCTACAAGGTCTCAGGTGGGCTATGCAGGGTCTCTGGTGGGCTCTGCAAGGTCTGTTGTGGGCTCTGCAAGGTCTGTTGTGGGCTCTGCAAGGTCTCAGGTGGGCTCAGGGCCGGATTTACTCTCCCTGCTGCCCCAAGGCCAGGTTCTGTAATACGCGCCCCCCCCCGCCAACCTTCCCCCCCTTCCCATCAATGGAGAATGGCAACCAGATGGCAGGGCGGCAGGGTTAGTTTACATTTTTTTTATTGTTTCTTTTTTTTTAAAACTTTTTTAGCACTTTTTATTTTTTTTATTTAATTATTTCTTCTTATTTTTTTAATTTTTATTTATTTCATACAGACACGGCGGCGGAGGACGGATCCAGCGAGGATAGAGGTAAGTGCAGGAGGGAGGGGAGGAGGACGGGCTGCAGACTTTTTACATGTGATCTTGGCGACATCGCCAAGATCACTTGTAAACGAACAATCGGCTTCCCTCACTCTACATTTAGTCCTGCTTGTGCAAAGCAGGACTAAATGTAGAGAGGGCAACTTACCGCCCGGCTCCCGCAACTTCCTCACAAGGACACTGCTGCTGCTCCACTGCGCCCTGCCGCCCCGAGTCCGGGCCTCAGTGTCCGCGTGGGGAATCCGGCCCTGGGTGGGCTCCACATGGTCTATGGTGGACTATGAGGGGTCTGTGGTGGGCTCTGCAAGGTCTCAGGTGGGCTATGCGGTGTCTATGGTGGGCTCTGCAAGGTCTCACATGAGCTATGCGGGGTCTATGGTGCGCTGGTTTGGGTCTGTGGTGGGCTCTATAAGGTCTCAAGTGGGCTATGCAAGGTCTGTTGTGGGCTATGCAAGGTCTGTGGTGGGCTCTACACAATCTCAGGTGGGCTATGCGGGGGTTTATGGTGGGCTGCATTGGGTCTCAGGTGGGCTATGCAGGGTTTATGGTGGGCTATGCGTGGTCTGTGTTGGGCTATGCAGGGTCTGTGGTGGGCTCTACAAGGTCTCAGGTGGGCTATGTGGGGTCTATTGTGGGCATTGCAGAGTCTGTGGTGGGCTTTACAAGGTCTTCGTCTTCCCTGCTACGCTACTAATGCAAACTGTCAGAAGCTGGATACAGCATGCACGCTATACCCAATGACAGACAGGTTACGCAAAATGTCTTATACAGGAAGGGGTGGGGTAAATTTAGATTGGGGGGTGCCCAAGTGTAGTCTTGCCTAGGGCAGCACAAAACCTAAATACACCACTGAATGTATGTACATGTTTGTCATTTGTTTGTATGAATCCCTTTTTTATGCAGTACTTTGTACAGTAATGACCATTTGTTCTTGCCACAGTCCCGTCAAGTTATTATTATTAAATGTGTTAAGGGGGGGGCCCACTGCAAGGGCAGTTTTTTCAGTTCCCCAGAATTCAACTTTAAATGCTCATACAGCACAGTGATCCAGCTCTGGTTATTTCCTTGTGCTTCTTCCTTGTGCTTCTTTGAGCAACTCATGATGCATTGCCAGATAAACTATTTTAACCCCAATGCTTAGACTAATCTATGAAAAGATAGGATAGCTCAGTATATTTTATGATAAACTAACACAGCGGTCACTAAATAGCGTACCGAAGTCCAGAGATGGATTGAGTGGCAGTTCTGTCTGGACCGCGAAAGTCTACACTAGGGGGTCTATTCACAAAGCTGCCGAGGGCAGCCGAATGAATGACCGATCAGAAGTGAAGTGAGCATGTCTGGCTGACAGTGGATACACTGGCAACCAAAACCCAGCACAGGTTCCCCTCCACTTCAGTCATTGATTGTTAGGACCGCTGGCTTCCTCGTAACCAATGACGTCAGGTAGGCAGGGCAAGCTCATCAACTACAAGTGATCTGGTTGGCTGTACAGTCACCCAGATCACTTGTACTAAGCTACAATTGTGCAGCCTAAATGGCAGTCCTCGGTACAAACATTTACTGAGTGAGTGTTCTGTCCAGACCGCAATTCGGGCCTCTGCTTGATGAAAATGTACTTACCGGACTTCCTTGTATTTTAATTCACTATCCTGACCCAACAGCATATCAACATTGTTTGCCTTTTTCCCTTGCTTTCAGTCTTTGGATAGGGCAAACCTTACTGTTCTCCACTGAATGGGCTAGATAATGTTTTTCTACTAACATAAAATTTGAATACTGATATGATGTTTGAAACATTGTGCAATTTTGTCAGATTAAAAGGGAAATTATCTTAGCCACATTTAGACAGATTTATAATACTTAAACCATGTGTTTCCATCAAAACAAGCCACAGGCGGCCGAGCAACCTTCACTGGGATTATTGACCAGATGGCTGCTCTGCTCATTCAACCATAACAGAAGTATTGATATAAGAAATAGTAGGTCTGTCTAAATTGTCAAATTATGTAGAGCAGTTGTTGGATACATAAAATTATTTTATGTGATTTATAATGCAAAAGTATAAGCTCTTTATAGAGTTGTCCTGGGAACTACATAGTGCATAAAATGTTTAACACAGATTTTTTCACAACGTTCTGTGATTCTTAGTAAAATGCTTCTCTCAGTTACCACTGATGTGGAAGACCTGTGTAGAAAATGCTTTTAGAGATTAGTGGAGGTGAGCTTACATTCACTTCTGTGCTCCTATTCTGCAACAGCAAAGTGCTGGTCCTAGCACACTTCCAACAGCTGCACAGAGGATATCACAATACAGGATGTAGCTGCGATAATTAGTTTGCACTTTATCAGGGTCTGGCACTGAAAGACAACACAAAAAGGATTCTCTGAAAAGAAATTGTTACACAGACAAGTTTTTACAAACACATGATTTATTATCTGCCCTAACCCACAGACACATCTAAAATCACCTCTTTCATTTAGACCCAGAATTGGCAATAGTCTTTTTTGTTGCCAATGTGCAAAAACAACTACAGGAGAACATATTAGACTCATCATATTTGTATAATAGCATATGTTATCAAATAAGAAACATACAATATGTATACATATTAAATCGATCCATATGCCACTATAAACTGATAAGGTGCATGCTGTATATTGCTGAGTTAGTACATTAAGGTGACCCAGAAAATAGTGACGTGAAGTCAGAGGGAGGAACCAGTGAGAGCTGTGGTGTACCCAGGCGTTAAACATTCCAGCACAAATTTCAGAGATGATTTGAGTATCTACAGCCGAGTAATACACAAATAAGCTAAATTTTTGTTAATAGTTAAGGTACTTGAATGCATTTTGAAGATTTAACTCCTGAGTTTTGTGTCACTTTAGGAATCCAAAATGAATATTTAATTTGTGAAAATTTACTTTGCAAAGAATACCCACTTACGTGCAAGAAAAATATAAAAACTATATTTTTGCTTGCGCATGATTGGATGATGGAAGTCAGCAGAGCTTTACCTTATTTGCTAAGGTAAATAGTTAATAGTTAAGGTACTTGAATGTATTTTGAAGATTTAACTCCTGAGTAAATCAACAAGTAAATCAATACCAAACATTCCAAGCTTAAAAATTGCATGCTCCCATGAAACGGCTAAAAAATACAGTATCACAAATTGTCCATAGGCGAGGCTTTAAAAGTCTGTACAGGTCATCAGTTTAGAGTTAAATATTAATATTAGTCCTAGAATTATTACTTTCACTTGGGTGCATGTGACAATACCCAAACTGTGTAGCAAAATTGTCATTTTCATATGAAGGTGCACCTGATGAGTGTTTAAGTTAGTATGAGCACCTTTGTGGGGTCAGCGAACCCTAAAAATGTATTTGGTACTTCTACTTTTATTTTATTTATCTTTATTTTTTTTCAACTTTTTTTGTGCTTAACTTCATTGCTTACTATGTAATATCATATTAGTGGTGATAGCTTCTCTTTAACATGACATTAGGGATTTTTACAAAGCAAAACATATTTATCAACCAAAAAGTCTCTAAAAGCATATTTCCACTAATGCCATATATGGAAAAATCATGCACATGATGCATATATAATGCTGCTTCACAGTTTAGACAAAAATGGTTAGCTCATGCATTTACATTCCTGCATTCATCAACGTAAGCAACACAACATAGAGCTAATTTTTACAACATCACCTTGCAATTCATGCAGGGCTTTGCACAACACACCTGCTGGGTGTGTACACACTACAAAGGTGTTTAGATTCCATCCATAGTTCATGCTGGGAGGGAACACCCTACAGAGGTGTATACATGTTCGTGGTGTGTTTATAAGGTTAGTAAATCAACCCCCTAGTGTCACCTTTCCACTTCAAAGAAGCCATTCAAGTGCAGATCACATTTGAATAGCTTCTTCCCTGGCTTTTCTAGGCAGGGAATGACAGCTAAGGAGCCAGAAGTACAATTGTTTTTGTCGTTCTATTACCAGTCTTATTACTTTCACTGAGTGGAGTACCCTTACAGCAGCACTCGGTCCTTTCTAGCACCTCCGTCATGATTTCCATGACTAGAATAAAAAAACTAGACCTCATTTTCCCAACGGGTGCTCTATGCCCTACCATCTCAGCTTTATCTAAATATCCTCCCCCACAACTCCCAGATAAACTGGATGTTCGCTGAAGCAGACTGCACGCCGCCGAGTACCATTCAATCAACCCCCCGCAGACACAGCAGGGACACAGACGGACCTCCGGCCTCCCTTCTGCCTCCGGTTCTAGCTACTCACTCGCTTGAACGGGCTTTCCCCTGTTGGGCACCCACCCAGTGGAGGCTCTCTCCTTGGACCCCTCGATCCTCATCAGAGGCCGCCTTTCCTCCAGTCCCCGGACACTAATGTAAGTGACATTTTTTCTTTTTGCAAGCATAAACATACACTCAGGTTATTGCGCCCTTCTATGTCTTTTTAGTTTTAAGGAGCCAGAAGTGATGCTGTCACCAGGTTCACTGGTCTCTCTCCCCACTTACCACCTACACCCGTGATGTCAGCATGAGGTGGGAGATGCTTTTGGGAGTCCAGACAAAAAAGAGCAGTGAAGTATAATCCAAGACTGGTGCTAGTTCAGAAATAGTAGCGAGTCAAATGTAGAGGGATGCTGCAAGAAGTGTATCATGGCAAAGCTTCTATGTGACCCATGTTACCTAAGTAGCAGAAAGTGACATTACTAAATGACTTCTAGAAGGTGTTTGGGTGACAATGGCTGGTGGCCGTGCTTAACCATGGGTTAGTTGTGTGCATTCTTCACCTTTGTTCTAAGTTTCCCATACACTTCTTACCTGGGTTTCACTCTGTTGTCTGTTGTATGCTCTTTGACTTGACCCCATTGTGTGGTGTTTGCACTTTGCCTGTGACTATTTTAAGTTTTGTGTCCATCAATCTCTGTCTCAGATATTCTTATGAGGTACCTTATCAGTATCTGTGCTCTGTATGTGTGATACCTGAATCCTTTTTTTTCTAAATATCTGTCTTAGCCTTGCTTTGTCTTTGTCCATCTCCTGGTTTATTTGTGTTAGGGGGTCCTTAAGTGGATGGCGTTACTGAGGAGTTTTATATGTGGCATGTGCCCTTTGTGATTGGCAGCACTCCAGCATGTGTAGATTTCTATTGGTTTTCTGAGTAAGAGGTTGTCTTTTTGACCTCTTTTGCTGTGCTCCCTCAAGGATTTTTTAGTGTTATCATTTTTAGTCCTGCTTCTCTTGCTTCTTGTCAGATCTTGTCTGTCAACCGTTGTCCCAGTGTTTTCCTTTCCCTGTTGTAGTGTCTTGCTAGTTCCTGCTCCATCCTGCACATCCTTGGTTTATGAGATGTGTTTTATGAGAACGGTGGTTCGTTGAGCATTATGTTCTGGGGAACCTGAATACTGGAGTCAAACTCTGGTAGTTCATTCAAAAGTCAGCTTTTAGATGCAAAATAAGTTTGCTGGTCCATTAACCATTCTCTTTCCTTAGTAACTGGGTACAAAAACTGTCCCCAATCACTGTCTCAAATTGTAACTTGCAGTTTTGAGTGCTGTTCTAGTCTACCTGTCTGACCTTTTAATCCTTGGGTTGTCACTTTGATATTGCCACAGTTTCCCTTTTACTTTCAATTCGATTTCCAAACTCCCACAACAATCATCTGCTGAACATTGCACATACTGTATAAGGAGAGGTGAGTGAATATCAGGAGATAGGCTCCACTGACGGAGGACCACTTTACAAATTCGCTGAGCTGAACTGATGTAGGTGAAGCACCTGTTAGCTAGTCTTCTTGAATTCATAATCCACATGAAATTTAGACTTGTATGAATGTTTATTTTCATCTCTACAGATTTATTCACAGATAATTGATATTAAACTTCTCAGACAATATATTCTCCATTTAGTAGGATAAGATACATGTTCAAAGGGTTGACCATGTTATGAAACGGCTTTAGCTGGAGCCGAGTTAATGGCAAAGTAATAGAAAAGTCTTTGGAAATTGTCCATCAGAACAACTGTCACATAGAAAAGACCAGTCGTAGCAAACAAAACTTGAAACTGTGGAAGTCATATCAAAGAAAATGGAAAGCAAACCTAGGAAAGCAACAGTAGTTAGAAACTGTAAAAAAAAATGTGTTTACTTCAATTGTGTAAGCAAATAATCATGTGATTTTTTTATATTTCCCTTGCACATTATAGAGTTTTTAAAGTGAACACAGCTTCTCCTCGGTTAATAAGCCGAGTGAATATATTCCTTGCAAAATGAACATTGACTTTGTTATTTAAACAGCCTATACTAATTTAATAAATCAACCATAATTTCTGATTGCTTTTATCAAGACTGTTAAAAATGCACCAGGCAAGTTTTTTCCCCCCAACCAGTTCTTAAATGGACTGTTAAATCTTAAAGGAGTAACCGGCTTGATTTTAACTAAGTCAGGTAGTTCTGTTTGTAACAGGCATGCATATAATCGCTATTATTTTCACTGTTTATTTCAATTTGCAAGAAAGAAAGTTGGAAATTCAGTTTTGTAATAAGGTTCCAGTGATAGAAGCTGGACAATTCTTGCTGTAGAGTACAATACAGCTCTGAAAGATATTTCAGAGAAAAGATTTGATTCTACAGATAATGTTGAACTTCCTTTGTGCAATGTTGAGAAATATCTGGCCTTTGCCTTACACATGACGCAGTTAGGCTTCAGAGCCTCCAAGCTCAATGCATGTTTTAGATGAATAGGAAGTCTCAACCAATTAGTTTGGTTAAATAGAGCTGTTTCTTAAGGATGGGAAAAGTTTTAAACTTCTTACAAAAGAATTCCAAAAATAGAGAGAAAAACATTTCTACACACAGTTAGGTACTGCTTGGATTTTCCACTATAATTCCATAATGTTCACTATACAATGATAATAAAAAATACAGTTTTATATCTTATTTTAATGTGCTACTAGCTCTTTAGCTCTTTTGGAATATGAAAGTGAAGAATGGGGTCAAATACTTCCTGCTCATTCACTTCATTCTCCGTATTGTTAAATTCATAATTGTAATGCCGTTGAAGGTAGACTGAGTTGGTTAATTAGGGGCAGAGAACAAACTGCTTCCTGCTACAACCAAATATTTCAGATTTTGACTCATCAGTCCAGTGCACCTGCTGCCATTTCTCTGCGGCCTTGCGCCAAAAAAGCCATACCTCTGGAAAGAAGGCTGAATGACTCAACTATGCACAAAAACAGAGGAACTGGGGTTCCGAAAAATGGCAGCAGGTGCTTTGGACTAATGAGTCAAAATCTGGGGCTGGAGAGAGGTACAATAATGAGAGTCTGCAGCAACAGTGAACCATGGTGGAGGTTCCTTGCAAGTCTGGGGCTGCATTTCTGCCAATGGAGTTGGAGATTTGGTCAGAAACAATGGTGTCTTCAATGTTGAGCAATACAAACAGATACATATTCATCATGCCATACCTTCAGGGAGGCCTGTTATTTGCCCCAAATTTATCCTGCAGCAGGACAATGACCCCAAACATACAGCCAAAGTCATTAAGAACTATTTTAAGCATGAAGAAGAACAAGTAGTCCTGGAAGTAATGGTTTGCCAGTGCCCTGATCTCAACATCATCGAGTTTGTCTGGGATTACATGAAGAGACAGAAGGATTAGAGACAGCCTACATACACAGAAGATCTGTAGTTAGTTCTCTAAGATGTTTGGGACAACCTACCTGCTGAGTTCCTTCAAAAATTGTGTGCAAGTGTACCTAGAAGAATTGGTGCTGTTTTGAAGGCAAAGGGTGGTCACACCATATATTGATTTGATTTCCTTCTCTTCATTTACTTTTCATTTTGTTAATTGATAAAAATAAACTTAACACTTTTATTTCTGAAAGCATTCTTACTTTACAGCATTTTTTCGCACCTGCCTAAAACTTTCGCAGAGTAGTGTATGCTCACAGAAATCCTATCAAGATTTGGTTTTCTCTACTTTTGTGATATAGGTTTTTAGACATATTGATGATAACAATAATAATAATAATAATAATAATAATAGTTAATGAACAGGAAGGAAAATGTAGTATAAAACATAGGGTTTTTCTGGGTGCTGAATAGATACAACACACTTTCTCTGGGTGCTGTGTAGCATGGTTTGACACCCCATTAAACAGGATTATTTTAATCTACAGTTTAATACTTTTCACCATCACTAGAATGACAATATTCTCTATAATCTTACTCACTCTAGCAGTTGCTAACAAACAGGAGGATAAATTAAGGTTTGACCTATAGTGTGGAAATGTTGAAACACTTGCTACATAGGTCTCCAGTGGCAGTTTTAAAAAAGAGTGGATTGATTAGATTCTGGTTTTCTTAGGAGTCAGTAATACATTGTATAGACTTTAATTGGACAGGGAAGGAGAGTGCAGAAAATGTAAGGTGACATAGTTAGCTGCCACATGCTGCACATATAACTCACAAAAACTCAACTCTGTATTAAGGATACAACACATAGGTTATTTTCAATAATGATAGTGCTTTTCATCAGTAATAGCCTAAGAAACCTGTAGCATTTACATCTCTTTAAATAGCAATCACCTTATAGCTTAGTGAAATGAGCCATAAAGTCATGGTAATGGGGCTTGTATGGGAACAAAATATATATGTTTCAAGTTTTAAATATCAGTTTTGCTCCACTAAAACAACATATATACAGAGGGCTGAGAGGGTCCAGAAAACGTATAGTGTTACAGGGAAGGAGCTGGTTCTTTCCGGATTTAAGAGTCTTGGGCGGGATGAAATCTCCATTCCTGGGGCCAGGTGCAGCCAATTGCCAGGCCAGACTGCCCAGGTGGCTGATAACAGCCCTATTAAGAGATTGGACAGAGAGAAAGAGGCAGTCAGTGGTGCAGGAGTTGGTGTGATGTGGGCTGCAGGTAAATGAGGGCTCCTGCTGTTGAAGAGGGATAGGTTGTGTCCAGAAGCCAGAGTGGAGCCAGGTGGTTGTGTGTGCGCTGGAGGCACACCAGAAACTGCCTGGGGGGCTGGAAGGCTTGGAGAGGCTGTGAGAGCCAGAGAGAGCCAGGCACCCAAGGTGTGTGGGTGTGAAATCAAATGCTGCTGAAAGCTGCTCACAGGGCACAGAGTATTCCCGAAGAGATTCTGTTGAGGAAAACAGTAAGGTCCTGGGACTGGGACACTGAACAGGATAACCTGTGAATGGTGAGATGATATGTTATCTGAAATACAAACATACTTGTTGTACGGCTGAAGAAAGCTACGTTTCTGTTACCAAAGAAATAAAAGACTGTCCTTTTTTTCCTTAACCACCTCCGGGCCGGCCGTAGTAAAAAAACGGCCGGCCCGGAGCTCTCTAGATCTGAGCGGGCGTCTTTAGATGTCCGCTCAGACACGCCCCCTCGCGCGCGCTGCTGGGCAACGGCTGACATTTAAAAACAGGCAGCGATGCCTGTTACCATACAAGCGATCCGCTGTAGAGCCGGCGGTTCGCGTGTATGGGGTGCCGATCGGTCTGCCGCCCCGCCGTTGTCCCGCTGATCCCGGGCTCCACTGTGCCCGGTGCGAGCCCGGGATCATCAGCTCGCCTGTGTCACAGGGGATCAGAGGGAGCTCGGTACACGAGCTCCCTCCGAAGGAAAAAAAAATTTAAGTCCCCCCCCCAATTTTTTTTAAAGTTACACATAAAAAAGAAGAATAAAAAAAAATGTTTAAGTCCCCACCCATGCATACATGCATGCAAACATGCGTCTGGGGCGCATACGTGCAAAAAAGACGATTGCGCC
>NW_017307372.1:430840-470801 GCF_000935625.1 Nanorana parkeri
TATATATATATATATATATATATACAGAGAGAGAGAGAGAGAGAGAGAGAGATACCGTGTTTCCCCGAACATAAGACACTGTCTTATATATTTTTTTACCCCCAAAAAACACACTAGGTCTTATTTTCAGGGGATGTCTTATTTTTTTTTTTTTTTAGTGTGCAACAAAAAGTCTATGGCTTAGTGCAGGTAACCTGCAGGTGCACAGTGCTGCATCTGCGGATCAGTGTAAACGCAGCCCAATACAGTAATTACTTCAGAATGTCAGAATGTCCACTGTCTTTTATTTACTGACCTTAATAGTATGGTAAGAATGAGACTAATACTGTTGCTCTCTTCCTTTTCCTACTGGTCAGTATCGATAAAGCAGATTCTTTCACAGGCGGAGTGCATCTGGTATCACTCCACCTGTCACAGTAACCTGCGCTATAGACGAATTAGTGGCTAATTCTTTCACAGGCGGAGTGCATCTGGTATCACTCCGCCTGTCACGGTAACCGGCAGTATAGATGAAGTAGTGGCTAATGGAGCTCTGCTCCCTCCGCTACCGAAGCCTTGCTTTCTACTGCTTCCTTTGCTATCAGGGACAGCGGTACCAGCAGTGCAGACAGTGGACAGCACGGTAAAGTACATGCTACCGTACAGCCTTTACAATTAAAGGTGTTGGGAAGGGTTCAAGACTCCACCTGGGAGGCAGGAAGGCTCCACTCAGGAGTCAGAGTGGAGTCCAGTGCAGCAGGGTGCTGCGAATTGAGAAAACCCCAGTGTGCAGGTGAGCACACGACTGAGGCTGTCTGGAAGAACAGACCGTGGCCTGAGGCCAGAGCAGCAGTGCTGCAAATGTAAAGCCAGGAGGCTGGATAGGCAGGTGCTGCCATGAGATGCAAAAAAACCCTGCAAGGGTAATTGTTCTGTTTTGTGAACTTTCATTTGATAAAAGTGGGCAAGGAAGCCCTTGAATGAAGATTACAGCGAGTGTATGCGTCCTTTATGCGCTACTATTTGGAGCTAATCCCCACTATATATATATAGCCAATAACATAAATGTAATATATTGCAGCTTACCAGTCCTTAGATGTGGTGGCTGCATTTGTTTTCAGTTTGTTTTTTTGTTTTTCTTTGTTTTAGGCAAAGTACATTTTCTGCATTTACAGGAAAATAGTTCTTGATCCTGATAGTAATCTTGTGCCCTCTTGTAGCTTTCCGTGCACTAAACCGAAATCTCAAACAATGTTATTAGGTATATCATTCCAAGCTATCCTCTGAGAACTTAACTTCACCTCCTCCCTATGTTATATAGATGGGGGAGAGGGGGAGGTGTTTGTAGCCCAAATCAGGAGAGCATCCTAGGGTGACAATGCTGCTTGTCCATAGTTATAGTACAATGAGTAAGAGCTGAAGGATGTAGCCAAACATTCGGCTAAATCTTCGGCTCGCTTCGGCTGCTGCAACCCTTCGGTACAATCAAACCAAAGGGCTGCTGTGCAGTGGCGTAACAACCGGGGGTGCAGCAGGGGCGCGGGCCCCGGCGAAAAGTGAAGGGGGGGCTCCGGCCGAAAATGGCACTTTTGGCTAAATGCCGAAAGTGAAATTTTCCTGCCGTTTTGCCGGCGCGGCCATGATTCCTTTCATCCCCGCTGGGACACAGAGCAGTGCCCAGCGGGGATGAAAGGAATCAGAGAGAAAATGACAGCCGGCCGAGCGCTGCAGGACGAGCGCTGTGAGCGGCCGGTGTCTTTCCTCCCACACCGCTCGGCCGCCTATCACAGTGCAGCAGAGCGGTGTGGGGCGGAGACAGCCAGCTCTGTCACAGGAGGCTGGGCTCTCCTCTTGCAGCCTCCTGTGACAGTGTGTGTCAAAAAGGAGAATGGGTACAAGCACTCAGCGATCAGTGATCGTTGAGTGGTTGTACATAATTGAGGACCTGGTATGTAAACTATGTCCTCAATTATGAATGAATGGGAGATGGAGAACTTCAGGTCCCCTCTGCTAATTGACAGCAGCAGTGGACGGGTGCAATAGCTAGTTTGCTATTGGCTAATAGCAAATATTCTGACGGCAGCCAACGGGTCCGATGTCAGAAAAAAAAAAAAAGGAAAGACAACACAGCAGGGAAAGGTTTACTCTGCTCGATAGAGCAGAGTAAAACTTTCCCGGAGAAAGTGTTTTTTCCCGGGCAGCCGGGAGCGGCTATCTAATAGCGGGAGACTCCTGGAGCGTCCAGGAGAGTTGGGCTATATGGAGATCAGCGTCCCTGGTTACCTGGTAACCAGGGACGCTGATCTGTTTGTGCAAGTGGCCGGAGCCAGCCGTGAGATAACGGCTGGCTCCACCCAGCAGTCAGTAGCAGGCTTTTGGCTGGCCTATGGCTGTCGGCTGGCATATGCCTTTGGCTCAACTGAGCCCCTCTGCCAACTTCGGGAGCTGTACGGGCTTTAGTGAATAGCCCGTACAGCAGCCCTTCGGTTCTACTGAACCGAAGGGGTCCTGGAGCTGAAGCTAGCCGAAGGATCAGCCGAATCTACGGCTAGATCCTTCGGCAGCTTAGTGAATAGACCCCTATGTATTAAAAGCAGATATGTTAGTAGCATATATTTGCAGCAAATCTATGTAGAAGCCATACTGCCCCATCAATGTCCCTTAGTATAGTGTGGTCCCTAATCTAACAAAGCTTCCATCCTGTGACATACACAGCAATAAATAGATACTATTTCATACAATGGACTTTTTTCCACCCAGCCATACAATGGGTCAATGTTGTTCGCACAGCATTCTTGACACTTGATGGAGCCAAAGATCATAGAAATTTCCTATGCTCCTTGTCTCTATAGTGGTAGGAATGCAATGTAAACACTATTTGCCCAGCATATGGCCAGGCGAATGATTTAAAAATCAGAGCCTTAATTACTTTTTTTCAAAATCCAGGCCAGTAGCCTCAGAATCTCTGTAGTATATTATTTTTATGCAGAAATGTCAAGGTAGTTGTCACAGTTATATGAATAAAGGGGCTTTGACAGTATAGTTTACTTGGAGAAGATGCTCTTTATAAACCCACCCCCATGTGTCACAATCAACAAAATAATACGTAAAATGACAGAGCGGGGTCAGAGTATGCTGAAGAGTACAGTCTGCAGAAGTCGCCAACTGCCTGCAGAGTCAATAGCTACTGACCTCCAAACTTCATGTGGCCTTCAGATTGGCACAACAACAGTGCGTAGAGAGCTTCATTGAATGGGTTTTCCATGACCGAGCAGCTGCATCCAAGCCTTACATCACCAAGTGCAATGCAAAGCGTCGGATGCAGTGGTGTAAAGCACTCTAGAGAAGTGGAGACATGTTCTCTGGAGTGACGAATCATGCTTCCCTGTCTGGAAATCCGATGGCCATGTCTGGGTTTGGCAGTTGCCAGGAGAACGGTACTTGCCTGACTGCATTGTGCCAAGTGTAAAGTTTGGTGTAGGGGGAAATATGATTTGGGTTTGTTTTTCAGGGGTTGGGCTTGGCCACTTAGTTCCAGTGAAGGGAATTCTTAAGGCATCAGCATACCAAGACATTTTGGACAATTTCATGCTCCCAACTTTTTGGGAACAGTTTGGGGATGGCACCTTCCTGTTCAAAGAGGACTGCGCACCAGTGCACAAAGAAAGGTCCATAAAAGACATGGAAGAGCGAGTTTGGGGTGGAGGAACTTGACTGGCCTGCACAGAGTCCTGCCCTCAACCCAATAGAACACCTTTGGGATGAATTATAGTGGAGACTGCGAGCCAGGCCTTGTTGTCCTACATCAGTACCTCACAAATGCGCTTCTGGAAGAATGGTCAAACATTCCCACAGACACACTCCTAAACCTTGTGGACAGCCTTTCCAGAAGAGTTGAAGCTGTTATAGGGGCAAAGGGTGGGCCAACTCTATATAGAACCCTACGGACTAAGACACCATTAAAGTTCATGTGCATGTGAAGGCAGGCATCCCAATACTTTTGGCAATATAGTGTATATGTAAATTATTGCTTACTATATACAACTAAGTCATTTGACTTGTCAATAAATTCAGATGGGAAAACCCCCTCATAAAAAGCTTTCTATCAGCTTAATTACTTGATCAATAAAACTCACTTGTATAAACAGTCTTTTTAATTTTCAAGAAACCAAATGCCAAATGGAAGTGATTGGTTCATGTAATTTAATTTTGCAGGAAGCAAACCTATTTTTGGCAAGCCATAACTTTTATTTAATCCTTTCACAGTGTATGCAGCCCTTTCATTCATTATCTAAATGTAAGATTATGTGGGTAATTTAGTTTAGTTTTCAGTCACAAAACAAAATAAAACCAAGTTCTGCATTTTCATGTTTACAATGTATTCTCTATATTTTTTGATTAGTGTGATTACAAAAATGTGGGAGCAGTTAGCCTTCTATCTTTGGAGTGGGTTCATGACGGCAGAGAGCAACAATAATATCAAATAACATGACATTCAGCAAGCTGAATTATTCAGGCTATCATTGATTATGATTTATAGGACAGTGGTCATAGACAGTTGTAAGGCAGTTTTCATATTCTGTGTTCCAATAGATTATCCCCTGCACTGCAGAGTGGCAGTTCTAATCAACTTGAAGCTGAAAATGTTTAAAGTCCCATATTGTTCATATATTTGT
Source organism: Nanorana parkeri (assembly GCF_000935625.1). NCBI lineage: Eukaryota > Metazoa > Chordata > Amphibia > Anura > Dicroglossidae > Nanorana > Nanorana parkeri. The sequence continues at coordinate 435,496 of NW_017307372.1, forward strand.
ATTAAACATAAATTGTCAGTGTGCTCCCTTTGATACTTACATTCCTAACTGCATAAATATTTCATTCTGGGACATAAAATTATCTCCACTATCTCTAGTAAAAATAAAAAAAAACTTTGAGTTTCCAACTGTTGCTGAACTATAGACATTGGCAAATGATTCCTTTCGGAGTCCAATGAATTGGAAATAAAAGTATCAATAAAAGTAAAATTATTATGATAATCAGCTGCTTTTTTAAACATTTGTCATTAAAATATTGCTTGTGTTTTAGAAATCTGTGGCCATAAAAGCACAAATCCTGCCACTGGAGACAGTTAAATAATCAATGTTAAAAGAACCTCTTTTAAAACCTGCTATTCAGAGATATTCTATACATGTTAGGAAATTATGTTGTTTAAGGAAATGTTTAAATATTTAAATATAGGAGCTGCTATCGCCTTGGGCTGCCATCCTGGCTTTACTACCTCTCAAAGATGGATAAAGTAAAAACCTGCAAAACAAACAAACAGACAGTGCTTTGTCCTCATTTAATACAGTTTATTAACATACAAGCTGACATAAAATACTACTGACATGGTAATCACTGAATGAATGGTATAAGGCAGACCCCACACAAAGCTGCCTTGCTAGCTGACGCGTTTCGGGTAATATACCCCCTTCCTCAGAGCTAGCAAATGTAAAATGAAATACAAATATATAGACTGGGTGAGCACCATGTGACCCCAAACCAAACCCACTTAATCGTATGCAGCTGATCACCATCTCTTTATTAGTGGGAAATGCACAGAGTATGGTAGCAGTAGAAAGTGCTGGTTTAATACAGTGCAGGGATAGTTAGCTAAATAGTTAACTGGATAGTGTACTGATCACTCATCCACTGTTCGATATACAGCACCATACATTGCAAACATTAAAATGGCCTGCCAAAACGGCGGTATATGTGGGCACATCATCAACCCACAAAGATAGTTGCACGCAATGTTGTGAGCTCCACCTGGTCATTCCATACATGTAGCAAAGGCAGCCGATGGCATAATGAACCTGCCGATCGAAGGAGGATGTGGAATAAAGGCTAGCTCCATCTCTCAGTACAACACAGGCGGGCTCAAGCCAAACGTCATCGCTCCCATGACCATGTGATAGAGGCGGGGCACAGCTGACAGCCAACCAATCAGTGCCAGCGTCCCATACCCCCATCATGGACCGAGCAGACAAACCCAAGAAAGCTACATGTCAAAGAAGAGCAAGCCAAGTAAAACCGCATGACATCAGACAACATATCTCATGCGAATCCCATAATCAAATCCCACAGAAGACACATGGAAACCATAAAGTCGGCAATCATTAAAAAAATAGTTAATGCCCCATGATCACTTGTTGCAACAAGAGAATACATCCGACCAACATGGTCCTGATCGTTATGGTACATGGTATCCATCCCATACATTATAGTACATCATATCAATTACATTAGCCCAACAAGGTTGTACGTGTATATATATTTTTTAAAACAGCGCTAAAACTCTAGGAGAAAAAAAGGGGGATAATACAATTACCTATATACATATCTCTATTTAACCAATACTGTACTGTATATGCGTATTTAAATTAAAAAAAAAGGATATTTAGTTAAAATTAATTCAAAAAAGGATATTTGAAGAAAAAAGTATGCGAATTTTAATTACCATTAATAACATTAATATTGTTTATCGGAGAGAGTAACTCAATCAACTGTTATAAATATATAAATATTACAAATTAAAAAAAAATATAGTATTAAAAAATGTATTTGTTTGTGTGTGTGTGTTTGTGTATATAGATAGATAGATAGATACATAGATACATAGATAGATAGATAGATAGATAGATAGATAGATAGATAGATAGATAGATAGATATTACATATACATTAAAAGATCCCAGTAGATCATCTAAAGCCCTGGTTCCCAACTAATGGGTCGCGACCAAAAAGTGGGTTGCGAGCCCTTCTGCAGTGGGTCCCGGCGCCCTTCCTGCATGGAGCAGCCCATCTTCAGTAGGGAGATGGGGATGTGTACAGTTTGCTGGATTAGCATTTGCAATTGTAGTAACATTCGTTTGCTTTTTTTTAATTACAACAGACTAGGCTTGGAATACATAATGTCACCTGTCAGCTGGGGGGTAGGGCGCATTAGCAGGGGCTCCACTGCAAGTTTTCTACTTGCAACAGAGTCCCTGCTAATGCCCCCCTACAGACCCCCCCCCTTCTGATCCAGCTCCTGCACTGACAGGAGACATTGTGACAGGGGACACTGATTGACATTGTACACCACCACACACCATGGTTTTTGAGGTCCCCTGCTCTTTTGGGGGACCTGGCACCTGGGACCATGGCAATATGGATAGAGCTCTTTCACAGCACTGCAGCCCCCACTGGACCTCAGGCTGAGGATCCACCAGAGTTCTCGATATGATAGGGAGACTGGGTGGATCTTAAAAAAAGGAAAACTAATTTAACCAGTTGACATCCGCGGTGTTAAACCCTTCCCATCCAGGCCATTTTTCAGTATTCAGCGCTGCGGTACTTTGACTGACATTTATTCCGTCAAGCAGCGCTGTACTGAAATGAATTTTATACCCTTTTTTGGGGACAGATAGAGCTTTCTTTTGGTGGTATTTATTCACCACTGGGGGTTTTATTTTTTTACTATATTAAGGAAAAATTACCGAAATTTAAAAAAAAAACAGTTTCCCCTATATTAAATAGAATGGCACCTCAAACGCACCTCCTGTCCACAGTTTGATCGCCCGGATCGGAACGTGCGGTACCGCAATAGCTACGGGTGTAGGTTTAATGCCAAAGCCGACTTGGGTCACGACTTAATGACCAAGGACAAATGTGGGTCCTGGGGTTACACAGGTTGAGAACCACTGATCTAAAGTGTGCAATGAGGCCACTAATTATTGTTAGGTGTACCAAAAGACATATAATAATGCCCATATTGACATCCTAATGTCCAGACTAAATCATGATCGTATACATTACTTATGAATTAACATAATTATGTATATATTTATTTATATTTTTTACATATCTTTATATAACCTCTGTTAAATATCCACTTATCATCAGAAGTGCTCACTTAATACATGACTGCTGCGTCAACTGCTGGTACATGGGCCCTCTGTGGGGCGGCATGCCAGTCTGCTGAATTATTGGCTCTTGTACTATACGTGAAACAGGTCTGTGCACCCCTGTTGGATCGGAAATGGAGATTACTGTTTTGCTTTTATTCTGCTTATCATTGTGAGTACATTACTGCTTTTATGAATTTTTTGAATTAACAGTCCTTCACATGGTTTGGGTGCTCTGTGCCTTTTCTATTCTCTCAACTGTATAGAAAATATACAGATGTATCAGCCTAGGAGAACTTGGAAAAACATACTAAACTCGTGATGTCATAGAAAAATATATATTATTACCAAATATTACCAAATACTTTGGAGAGAGAAATAATAATATAGGTAAAGTGTAGTTGTACATTAGGATTAGTCACTAGGTTTGAGTCTATATGCTGTCAATTAGCAGACAATAGAAATTATTTACTAAAAGAGCAGAGAATGGTCATTTAACTTAGGGAAAAGTAAAAAAAAAACTGTGTTCATATCAGTCATCCAACCAATTAAAGTGCAATCCTGTTTTTTTAAAACTCTCTGGTATTTATACTGTACACATCTCACTTAGTTCACTGAGATAAATGAATAGTTAATGTGCAATTTGGACATTCTCTACTCTTACTAAATCAACCCCAATCAAACATTTGATTGGGTTGGGGATAGTAGAGTATGAACTTCTCTGGAGCAGACACTACTGCTGGTAGAAATGTTAGTGCTATATAAATAAGTGAATACAAAATACATTTTATCACATAAAACATATAATATCAACACAAATTAATTAAACTAAAGTGCAACCAGTCAACAAATCAAAAACCTCTAAGGTAATTTTTTTTTTTTTACTTCAGTCACTACATGCATCTTGATTTACAGGCCCTTTCTATTCTTCCTCTCAGCTTTTACAGTATATAGTGTTCATTAACAACAGCCAGGCAATACCATTGTGAAGCTGAACACTGATGTCAATGTCATTGGGGTCTTTGTGGAGTGTTCAGCTAGACCCCTCTCACAAAATAATTGTGCAACACATACAATGCCAGTATCAGGATGTAACATGACTTGCTTATTCCCTATAATGATAGAATGCAACAAAACATGCCATGCACTGTGCCACTGCACTTTATATATGAGTGACAATTGGGACCTAGTACACATAGCCTATGACATATTACAGCATCTTCAACATAGACTTGTGCCAGTGTACCACACAAAGCATTGTTTCTGTTTGGGGATGGATGGGTGGCAGTACTATTAGGAGCCAAGATGTCAATGATATGAGTCAGCTGCAAGAGTTCAAAATACACTGTGTTGGAGGCCAAGCTGTTCACTTGAATAAATGATTTGTTCCTGCCTGTGTACAACTGTTCCTATACCAAGGCCCCCAAACTAAAGCAAAGAACCTGTCTTCAAAAAACTTGGGGGTAACAATATAATGCTGAGAATTAACTGATTATAAAGGTTTTGGCAGTGTAAACCCCTTAGCATAGTAATAGTTGCATATACATAGGAACAATGTATTTACATGTTAATTTTCAACAATTTGGCAACACAGTGTCCTTGAACTCTTACAGCTGACTCATATTACCATGATATATTTGCTCTTCACAGTACTACCCTCCCCTAACAGAGACACAGCTTTAATGTGGCACACTGGCACAAGTCTATTTCATCAAACATTATGTAATGCAGAACATTTAAGAGAAAGAAGAGTTTTGGTGGAATATTCTACCCATTGAGGCTTGTCATGCCAGATTTTTCAGTGACCATCTCAAACATATGTTGTTCTGTCAGTAGCTGTCGCTGGTTCACACAACAGCACTTAGGGGATGTTTTTTTAAATGATTCATCCACCCATAAGCTGGCTGAATGCCATTCTCATGGCATTCTCACCACTAGATGGAGCCAAGGAACATAGGAATTGCCTATGCCGCTTGGCTCCATCTGGTGCAGTGAAAACAGCATTAAGCCAGCGTATGGCTAGGTGCATAATTTATAAATCATAAAGTAAGAGTGGGGTTTCCCCAGAGTACCAGACCCACGATTTATCAACCCCTTAGTTTGGGTGATTTAATTATTCAATAACTCTCAAGAAAAAAAAAACCCAGCTGCTTAGAAAGACAGAAACAAAAAGGTGTGAGATGATCGGATTAGGAGCAACTCAAAGTGCAGCTATGAAAGAGGGACGGAGAGTCAAAATATAGTAAAAAAAATTGTATAAATGTATTGTTTTAAAATCTCATTGGACATACTAAATGCACCACTTAAACCTACACCCATAGCTAATCTAAAAATGGTTATTGTAACAACCCGCTCACTCTCAACACACAAACATGCACACTTGGAACGAGCTGATCAGCGTTATGGATAATACTGGGTTAGACTCAAAGTCATTGAGGGTACAAAGCTTAAACAGTGATAATAAACTGAATGTGACTCCGCAGGATGACTCTTTTAAGCTTGGGTCCTCTTCAATTGTATTTAAATCTTTCCAGAAGTGTTAAAGGGATTATGATCATTGAGATTGGTTATGTAACTAATGATCAGTTACATTTGTAGCCTTTGCTCACAATTAGAGCGGACGGAACATGAGGCAGGTAGCTTGATCAAAGAATAAAATCTTGAAACCTCAAGCAGCGGCCCGGTAAATCCTATAGAATGATTTCACCCGCAGTGATTATCACACAAGGAAATGGAAGTTCGACCAAACAGTGTGTAAAGTCACTAATATATAGTACTCACGGGTGCAGGGTTGTTTTACCGGGTAGTGCCTCTCAGGAGGTATGGAGTGTCCCGAAGGCTAGTTAATTCAAATGATCCTCTGTGATCTTTGAAGGGTTTCCTTAGAATGTTGGAGTGTTGAATCGTCCCAGAGGCTTTAGTTTTGTCGATGATTTTGTCTTGGAGTCACGCTGTTTGGTAATTTAAATCAGGGAAGTCTAGTACCTGACATGCAGGTGGTTGATCAGCTTGGCGTCCACTACGATGATAACGCATTCACAGAGGATCACAGAGGATTATTTGAAGTAACTAGCCTTCGGGACACTCCATACCTCCTGAGACGCACTTCCCGATAAAACAACCAAGCACCCGTGAGTACTATATATTAGTGACTTTACACACTGTTTGGTCGAACTTCCATTTCCTTGTGTGATAATCACTCTTGAAATACAATTGAAGAGGACCCAAGCTTAAAAGAGTCACCCTGCGGAGTCACATTCAGTTTATTATCACTGTTTAAGGTTGTACCCTCAATGACTTTGAGTCTAACCTGGTATTATCCACGCTGATCAGCTCGTTCCAAGTGTGCATGTTTGTGTGTTGAGAGTGAGCGGGTTGTTACAATAACCATTTTTAGATTAGCTATGGGTGTAGGTTTAAGTGGTGCATTTAGTATGTCCAATGAGATTTTAAAACAATAAATGTATACAATTTGTATATTTTGACTCTCCGACCCTCTTTCATAGCTGCACTTTGAGTTGCTCCTAATCCGATCATCTCACACCTTTGTTTCCATAATTTATAAATCATCCTGTTAATGTCTTCCTTTCAAAATCCAGGACAGTGGCTCCAGATTCTTTGTGGTATATTATTTTTATATCAAGGCAGTCGTTACAGTTATATGAATAAAGGGGCTTTGACAATATAGTTTACTTGGAGAAGATGCTCTCCCAATGCTCAAAACCTGGACTCTCTTCACCAACACTTACACCCTGACATTTAAGCATGCAGTTAGTTACTGACTTAAATTTCCTATCCTTTCTGTTTTTCATTTGTGTTTTGAATACAGGTGTCCTCCTAAACATATTATCTGAGTTTTCATGTCAAGATAATGAAGGGGTTGAGGTAAACAGACACCTTTTAATACAACTTATTTTGTGAAAAAACTAAAATAATAAGCTGCAACATGCTAAAGTATCAGAAGTATTGTTAATCTAATGGGTTTACCCAATTCCAGACATTCAGCAAATGGGGCTGATTGAACATTTTCCCTGCCAGGCAGACTGATCCACCCAGTGAACTTATGCATCATTATAACTTTTTTTTTCTGAAAAACAAATGTGAACAAGTAGCTTGGACAAGGCACATATAATTTTTTTTTTATTCTTTATTTATAAATCGAAATCTTACAGTATAAACATAGCATATGCAAAATAGGTAAATGAGGACATACAGATCTAAAACAGAAGAGATATATCTAGATCCAGTTGTCGCAGCCAATTAACCAGCAAAAGACCTGACTGTAGCAATGTAATATAGTAGGCAGAATCAGGGTATTTTGAATGAGTCAAGCATACATCATATAGGTCCTAATATATATGTGAAAGAGAGGGGGGGAAAGGAAAAACAAAAAGGGATAACCCAATACAATGTTGGGTCGTCCGAAGTATGATAAGTAATAGTTTTGATAATCAGTGGTGGGTAAACCAATGGATCCACCCACTCACCCTTAGAGTCGGGGGGGGGGAGAGTACCGGCAGGTAAGTAGGAAGAAAGAGTGGTCATTGGAATACGAGAGATTCCCCATAGGGTCGCCAGTGGAGCAAACCCCAGTCACCTACCAGCTGGAGAGAGACTATATGGATGAGGCCCGGCCTTCAGAAGATTCCATGTACTCCATCCACCAAAACCAAGTCCGAGAATATTGCTCCTGCCTGCCTTGGGAGGACAAAATCAGGTCTTCCATTTCCCTAATCTCCTCCACTCTGCGTATCCACATAGACACTGTAGGGCATATGTGTCAAACTCAAGGAATGGAATTATGTATGGCCCGCATGACAATATTCAATTATTATTAGATCTGGCCCGCTGGTATATTGCCCACACTATTAGAACTGCAAGTCCAACAATGCACTGCTAGTGCGCATAGGCACCCCCCCCCAGTGTGCCCCCCTGCTAAATATGTCTGCCGCTCGATTCCAATCATATTCAGGATTGTGGGCGGCATCAGCATCAATCACTCATACAGCCAGGGCCAGCCTTTGGGGTGTGCGGCCGCACAGGGTGCCATGGCAAAATGGGCGCCAGGCAGCCGACACAGATTGTGTCCCAAAGGCCGGTGTTCTACTGAAAGCTCCAAGTGTCCCCAGGATTGTCATCCCCTCCGCTTGGGCGCAGGTCTGCCGCATCATTCCTGTGTCATAAAGATGGCCACCGGCGGCCATCTTTTAAGCTAGAAGTGCCCTGCGGCTTTCCCTGCCTTGCCAGACCTCAGAGCAGGGATGAAGAGCTAATGAGGAGAGAAAGCAGGGGAAGAATCTACAGAAGCGGGCACCAGATGGAAAAACTTTTTTTGTAAGTAAATTCTTTTGTTGTAAATGCACTGTACTATTTAATGTCTGTTTTTGGCTTTTAGGCGTTAGAGTTAGTCAGTACGATGGCGTAGAGTTAGTCAGTACGATGGCTGTTCGTTACTCCATAGTATGTGGCGCGTCGCTTGGATTAATAATTAAATGTACAGGCTTTGTTATTATACCGTATGATATACTGTATAGGCCACCATATTATACCGTGTGATATACTGTATATGCTGCTGTATTATACTGTGTGATATAATGTATAGGCCACCCTATTATACTGTATAGACCACGGTACAATACTGTGTGATATACTGTATAGGCCACCATATTATATGGTGTGATATACTGTATAGACCACGGTATTATACTGTATGATATACTGTATAGGCCGCCGTATGATACTGTGCGATATAGTGTATAGGCCACCGTATTATACTGGAAAATTGAAAGAGTTTCACCCCAAGTGTAGCGCTTGTCAGAGGTGGGGGAAACAAGAGGAAGTTTAGAAATTTTATGAAGGGGGGGTGGGGTTTAATCTGCAGGTGTGCGGCTTCCGTTGTGTTTGGACTGGGGTGTCCAACAAGTGTATTGTAGGAAAACAAAAATTGGAGATGGAAGCACCACTATGTGGCGCAATAAATGCGGTAGAGCAGGGTATAAGCGTAAGTGATGAACTCACCTATGGCTGGGTGAGCATTCGCTTGTAGAGTGTCCGTGGGGTGAGGTGGAGCGGATGGAGTGGAGCAGTAGTGGGAACCTTCATACTGGCTTGATAAAGAAGGTTTCACCTTCGAAACGTGTCACCGCCAGCCCAACCCGGTCTCACCGAACTTTCTGAGTGTTTTCAACACTCCACCTCCCCACGGACACTCTTCGAGCAACCGCTCCTGGACACCGGACTCCACCCCCTCTGTCACCTCAGCATCGGACCTACCCTTTACGGCTCGTGCCGCAACACCCTTATTACAGGCTTCCAAAGTAAGCTCCCAACGGACACAGCCCCGCCGGGCTGCGAGGAAGCGAATGCTCACCCAGCCATAGGTGAGGACATCACTTACGCTTATACCCTGCTCTACCACATTTATTGCGCCAGGTAGTGGCGCTTCCGTCTCCAATTTTAGTTTTCCCACCATATTATACTGTGTGTTCAATTTGTTTTCAATAAACACAGAACCAGCCCGGCCCTCGACTTGGAGCATTTTTTAAGTTTTGGCCCACTGTGTATTTGAGTTCGACACCCCTGCTGTAGGGGGAGAGGGGCTCTTCCAAAGGCCAGGAATACAGGATTTAGCAGCATCCAGTAAATGGTGAACCACAGATTATGAGTAAGCATTCCTGGACATAGGTGTGTTGTGTAGCAGGAAATTATAATTATTTGGTACACATCCACTATGGGACAATCTTGGGCAATTCATCTCTAATCACAAAGAGATCAGAGCATTTTCAGTGGCATAGTGGTTAGCACTTCTGCTCTACAAGGAGTTTGCATGTTCTCCCTGTGCTTGTGTGAATTTCCTCCTGGTACTCCAGTTTCCTCCCACACTCAAAAGACATGCTGATAGGTTAATTGGCCCCTGTATGTATGCATGTGATATAGGGACCTTAGATTGTAAACTCCATGAGGGCAGGGACTGATGTGACTGTGTACCGTGCTGTGTATATTGTTGGTGCTATATAAATACCAATAATAAATAATATGAAAGATGACTCAAAAGGAATCCAAAGCACACCCTACCAATATTCTTTCCAACCAGATAATCTTACTTGTGAAACTAAGTAGCTAGTCTATCAGATGAGAAGTGCAATGCTGTCTTTTTGTGCTACCTACAATACATTATAAAAAGTTTCAAAAACATTTACATACTTTTTCAGTATAAACTCTTGAAAATTGAATCAAACATGTAAGTTATTTTTATTGGCTGTTTAAAAGCTGTCTTTAGAAATGATCCATAATTAGTTATCAACTACACTATAATCTAATAAAACTTTCAAGAGCAAATAATTAAGTAAGGTAAGCAGAACCATTAAGTGTAAATCTAAACTCACTGTTTTGTTCTGCCCTCTTATTCAGCTTTAATTTCAATCAGTGAGATTAGAGAACATAAACCAGCCTTATATTACTGGTGATTAACCTACAGTGCTTTGTTGTGACTATGTCCAGGTTCATGCTCAGTGTACTGCGATTGGAAGCCAGATGAGATGGGAACTGGGGCTTGTCTTATCTTGATGTGTATCTGTAGCACACATAAAAAAGGTTCAAGCAAATATCTATAAAATCAAATTGGTCAAAAATGTGCCTTCTACAAATAAACATATTTATAAATGTATGTCTTCTGCTGCCAATGCCACTGATTACTCATATAGTAGAGAAATCATTGCTTAAAAACTCTTTTAAATCCAGGACTACTGTAGTCTGTGAGAGGAATTAGGACTGCTCACTATGAAAAATGCAAGACCTACAAAAGGGCAACTCCCCAAAGAAACTATTGGTAACAATAAGGTAGTGTAAGTATGCAAATTTATCATTACAACATGCATTCATGAGTTGAATCATATCAAAACATGTACGCGCACATCTGTAGCCAAGGTAAGCATGCAAATCTGCACAATAGGCAATTTGCATTGGACCCTGGCATGTGTGCTACTCATGGAATCCCCTTTGATAGTGAAAAGCTTCTTTTTTTTCCTTAGGGGGTTATTCACAAAGCTGCCAAAGGCAGCCGAGTGAATAACCCAACCGAAGTGAAGTGAGCCGAACGCTGTTCGGTTATTCACTTCAGTCTTGTATGAATGATTTTAGCCATACATCGGCTGCCTTGGGCTGAACTTCGGTCAGCTGAACATGAAGGAGTTCAACTCAGTCGATCCAACATATGGATCGGCTGAGCCGAAGCTCCGGCAGCTCACTCACTGCCGTTCGCCCCATCCTCATAGGGGCCGAACGGCAGTGAGTGAAAAGCCAAATGCCGCTGAGTGGCATTCAGCTCGGCTATTCTGCTCAGTACCTCCGAGGTATCGAAGCAGAATAAAAAATAAGTGAAAAGAATGAAAAAAAAAAGTTTAAAAATATTTGAAAAATGCAAAAAAAGAAACAAATAAATGACAATATTTTAAAGGAAAAAATTAAAATAATAAAAAATACAGAAGCTCCCCACCAGGTACGTGATAGATGCCGGCAAAAAAAAACAATTGGGTGGAGCTACCAGTGACAGCTAGCTCCGCACAACTGTTTCCTATTGACCAGCACCTGCCACAGTCTTCTAGCAGGTCCCAGCCAATGAATAAGAAGTGGGCGGAGCCGGCCGTGGCGTCACGACCGGCTCCCCCCAGTTGTTATTGTTTAATGACAGATCAGCGTTTAATGACAGATCAGCATTGGGGATGCTGGTCTGTCATTGTAACTGGTCGGAGCGAGCCACGAGATCACAGCTGGCTCCACCCAGCTGTCATTTTTATGAAGATTGGTCGGCTTTGGCTGACCGTTCTCCACGCTTCGGGTGTCACTTCGGCTCAGTGGAGCTGAAGCATATGACTTTGGCTTGGCTGAGCCGCTTGGCTGCCTTCGGCTGCTGTCCGGCTATTGGGTCTTTTGTCCCATTCGTGTATCGCATAGTAAATGCTGTAACAGTATGCTTTGGTTGTTTTACAGGTTATTTGCAGTTGCATCTGAATACCAGGTCAATCAGTTTCACAAAAAAACAGGTATTTACAGAGTTATTCAACAAAGGGTAAAGAGTTTGGAGAAGGCAGGAGAAGTGAACAATATAGGACAATATAGCTAAACTGGAAAGTGAGCTGAATTGGAGAATTTTTCCAAATCAGCTATTTTGGCCTAGATTGTTCACTTCTCCTGCCTTCTCCAAACTCTTTAACCTTTAGTGAATAACCTTGTTAATGCTAGAAAATGTATTATTTATATTAAAGTCAAATGATGATTAAATCATTTACAATAGATGCTGTTCCTTGATGTGTAAAATATTTAGTTTCCTGCAGAATCAGCTGGTCCCCTGAGCACTGACCTCAATTTTCTATTTATGGTGGCTCCATATCCTTGCAAAGCCCTTACTAGCCACCCAGCTGGTAAGCTGTGTGTCTGTCTTCACAAACGCACAGGCACAGCAAGGCAAGCCACTCCCCTGCTCTCTGTTCCTCCCTCTTCCCTTCTCCAAGTTAGTAGAAGACTGCTCTGTCCCTTTAGATCTTGTACTGAACAGGAAGTTCAGTAAAGAAGAGCAGAGAGAGTTGGAGCCAGCTGTTTGGAAACAAGATGACTGTAACTACTTTGGCAAAAATGTCAAGAAATACTTTCCTGGGCAATGTATATTTATTTGACCTTGATTCATTATTGAAAAAAATATTTGAGAGTTTAATACTATTTTAAACATAACAAGTGAAACCAAATGGTTCAGTCATTTTAACTTTATCTGGGTTTTCTCTGTATACTAGCACAGCTAGATCTACCCTGTTTCCCCAAAAATAAGACCTACCCCGAAAGTAAGACCTAGCACTATTTTTCAAGATTCCTGTAATATAAGACCTACCCCGAAAATAAGACCTAGTTTGGTGGTAGCATGTGAGGGGGAACTTGCAGGAGAGATGGTATCAGCCTCCAGGGACATACTGTATTAAGGGGATGACAGGGGACTCCCTCTAGACAGCGCAGTGACAGGGAGCACTCCAGTACCATACTTCACCAACTGCTGTCCCCCTGAAGGCACTTTACCGCTCTGTCCACTGTCTGATGTCCCCACTGCTGCACCGCTGGTACCACTGTCCCTGGTGACAAAGGAAGCCAGCGCTGTTGAAACCAAGGCTGCGGCGTCGGCGGAGGGAGCAGAGCCACATTAGCCGATATTCCTCTATAGCCCCAGTTACTGTGACAGGCGGAGTGATACCAGATAACTTTGGATTGTTGTACATGAATAACTTTAGATTGTTGTACATTTTGTTGCACATTAAAAAAAAAAATAAGACATCCCCTGAAAATAAGACCTAGTGTAGTTTTTGGGGGCAAAAAAAATATAAGACAGTGTCTTATTTTCGGGGAAACACGGTAGTGAAACTCATCAAAGACTATTTCCTAAAGTCTGTTCTTTTTAACTCCCTCTCTCTGCTTTATATTCAAACTTTCAAGGCAGTTTGGAATTTAATTGGTGGTTTTAGAAAATGTTAGCACTGACAGTGTTTCACAAAGTTTTGTGTTTGTGGATAACAGCAAAGACCTGCAGTGTTTGGGAATTCCTTATTTGCATCACAAAACAAGGTTCTCAAATCACCAGATTACTGATTTAGATATTCAGTAGATGAAGACACTACACCAATGTCTGTAGCCTTAACAGGTAAGTAACTCTACCTTTATGTATCTTAAGTCTTCATTTTTAATTTTAACGCAACACAGATCATAAATATTGTCTTGATAGACTTTTGTTTAACTTTCTCAACCATAAAAAATAACAGTGTCATTCTATATGTTAACTGTAATCTGTGTTTTTTTGGTGAACTTTCACATTTGGTAAGGTAAGGTGTGTTTTGTTGGTGCATATCAGGAACAAGTGGTTTTGCCATCTGAGATGTAAAATGGGAGATGGCCTATGGCAGTACTGTAGCTAACAGACGGTTTGTATTACTACTCAAATGGGTTAAAGTGAGAGTAATAAATGTGTGTTTAAATGATTGACATGCTCCACATTGACCTTATCCTCCCTACCTTCTGTTCCTGGCCTTAATTTTGGCAGCTTTCAGTAGTCTATAAAAAAATGTTTTTGTGATATTACCAATCGCATCAATATAAATGCCTTCAATACAAACACATTGTAAAATAAGCTGTGTTTCTCAGTGAAGTAGAAAACAATTTTTTTTAGAAATACTTTGCACTTTAGTTCATGTGTCATACTTTAAAATATATCTTTAAACAAACATGTACTTTATTCTCTCAATTTAGGTAAACATTTGAATTACATAAGATGCCATTGTTAAGCAGTCCTATTGAGATCCATTTCAAGACACTGTGGGAAAAGTGATTGCTCACACACAATTCATTTGCAAAACACTTTTGAGTTGGGAGTTTACAGCTGATCAGAACTTGTTTTTCTGTACTGCTCCAAGCAAAAGATATGCCTCTTAATGTGTTTATTCACCATGAGAAAGCTTTTGAGGCTGCTGTTAAGGTTATTTTTGCGGCTGTTTAGGGGTCTTATTCCCAAGCTTTATAGACTTGTTTGTTGAATTCTACAGAGCTTTTTTTCTTCTGTTGAAGACGTGGGACATAAAATAGATGGTGTCATCAGCTTAGCAGAGCAATTGAAATTCCTGAAATCCTTCCTCCAATAAATGGCTTGATGCAAGTTCTGCCTTTTTATTTTTTATATTATTACAATGACACAGCAAAAATTAATTATTAGAAACGTATTACTGTAATATTTATACATTTTAATCTAATTGCTGCTATTCATTCTCATTGCAGAAAAAAAATAATCAGAATAGTATGTACTCCAGTAATTATTATGGTGTGAAAAAAAGACTTTACCATGTAATCAGCTGAAACACAAATATTACCCATGTTTTGTTGACTTGTAGGTCCCCTTTTCAATGTGCAAGGAAAAGCTATTACTTACCTAATAATATTGGCACTCCAATTCTTCTCTCATACACCAGTTCAAACTCCTAGCTGTTCCTATTTAAGGAGATTGTTCATCCTATGTGACAACACATTTACATTTGCTTGCCTTTAAAACAGCTGCCAAACCCTAGTAATATAACCAGTGCAGAAGGGTAACTTGGTCTCAGAAGTAAAATGTACAAACTAAGATACAAAGGATAGTCCAGCATAAATGTGCAGATATATAAATGACAGCAGTGGAGAAGTTCTAGTATGTTGTATGTGATGACCTGATATGCTGTCAGTTGTGTTAAATTTCTATGCACTCCAGCATATCAGACAGAATGAGTTTGCTCTTGCAGAAAAATGAAGCAAGTGAAATGGGAATAAGCTAAATGTGGAAACTTGTAAAAATCACGACTTATTTGGAAAAATGGTTATCCAACTAAGAAATTAGAGGGTTTTTTTTATCGTCAACCCAGTGACAAATGCTTCAGATTTACTTGGTTGACATTAATGTCATTTGATGCAATACACTATTTCAGGATGCTGTAAATCCTTTGGAAAGATCTGAATAGAGCAGAGTTTAATTGACAGGAGGTTAAAAGAAGTCTGATAAGCGGTGAACAGAATTGTTTATTTTAGACACAATTTCCTTTCTTACCAAGTCTGATATATTCATGCAGCATGAGGGAAGATGTGGAATTTGATGGTTGCATCAATCGAAAGGTGTGCGTATGCATTCCTTCAACAATCAGTACCTTTAAAGAAATAGATCCTGGCTACACTGTTGCTTTCTGTTCCAGTGAGGTTCTACTTATCTGTCATACCAAAGATTTACAAACAGCATCACAAGCTTTACTTCAGCCTTTTTGCATAATAGTTTTTGGAACTGTATATAGATCTAAAAGGTTTAACTGGAAAAAGTGAAACAAAAACTCAAAAAAAAAAGGAAGATTTTCCGAGGTGAGTATTCTATTTCAGCCTCCAGAGCAAGCCAATCCAAGTGAGACCAACTTTCTCATGTTGAATAATATTATCAATTATTACAAAATACATTTTACCAAAAGTACTTTCTAAAGGTCCCCACACACCTTACGATAATCGTACGATAATCGCGGGAAATCCCGGAATCGTACGATTATCGTAAGGTGTGTGGAAGCCGTGCGACCTCTACTACTGTAAGGTCGCACGACTTTAAACTTACGGACATGTTCGAAAACCCGGGTTTGTGGCATGTCCGTACGATAACAGCCGTACAGGCCGATGTGCGCAAGAGCACACTGCCCGTTCGGCATTGCGATCATCGGAAGCCCGTCCCTCAGGGGGCGTGGCTTGCGATCATCGCAAGTACGATCTGCCTATGCAAGATAGGCAGATCGTACGTTTTTTTAAGTACCTTACAACCATCGCACAACAAAAGTCTTGCGATGGTTGTAAGGTGTGTGCCCAGCCTTACTCAGCAGCGTGATGCTGTAGGCAATTCACCTCAGTACAAAGCTCAGATCTGTTAATTTGGAGAGCTTCTGGTTAACCCTTAAATCTTCCTTTTTTAGGATCAAAATTATGTACTATATTAGACCCAGAAAAAGAAGGTAACACTCTGGATTATCCTTTTTTTTCCAAACAACCTGACCATTAAAGTGGTAATAAAAAATAGCAGTGTTTTATTTATAACAAGGGTTTTTCAGCTTCACATGTGTTTTTATTAACACTTTTTACCCCTGATTTACTATTGCTGTTGGGAGTCACCCAGCATTGCGCTACTTCCCAGATGCCTAAATAGACATGCCACCACATTCACGAAGCTTTGTATGACTATCACCAATTTGACATATCAGCTTGGTGTAGGGATTCCATATTCGTGGCAGCAGTTTGGAGGATGCTTGTGGCTTCCAACAATATCCCAGCAAGCTAATAGTGATCCACTTTTTTTAACTGAGTTTGTATGAGGACTGGTTGCTTTTCAAGCAAAAGATTAATAGTTATGTAATTAGCAAGGTGGTATACATCTTATAGGTGTACATTTCAGTACTTTTCAGTCTGAAAACATGACCAACAGACCTGAATCCAACAGAGTCATGACAGAAGATAAGATGTAATAGTAACCATGTAAATTTGTGGTAGTGAGGCAGAGTTCTTATGGCATCTTTCCTGCTTGCCCATGCTGCGGTAGGTTAAATGTGTGTATGTCCGTGTCACACTGTCCTGGTTGTCTGTGCTGGATCTTCCCGTTTGTCCAGTTTCCATATCTTATTTTCCCATCCTAGGTGCTTGGCTGTCAGTCAGGATTCACAGGGCTGTATCCAATCTTCTTATTCAATCCCTATTTAGGTTCAGCTCACTTGTTGCTCTGGGTTCAAGCAATCAGTCGGTTTTCTCCTGCCAGACCCTCCTGTGTTCCTAGTGTTTTACCTGATAGTTCAAGGTGCTGTTTCATGATCACTTTTTCCTCTGGATTCCTCATGTACCCCTGTGGGTTCTCTGCTTGGCAGTTTCCCTCCTTGTTACTCCCCATGTCCCTGCTTAATGGGAATGATGCAAATGGGGCACACTGTTGGAGTTGCTGGCGCTGGCATATATCAGACAAGGTTGTATGTGACAATGGTACCAACCTGCTGACCACTTCACACTGGGGAAAATTCTAGTGCGTAATACATCTGGTGGTGCAGTGGTTTATCATGCTGTACCCTGGATTCCAGGAGGTCCTTCATCAGGCCATAATTGGCCAGTTTAGACAGCAATGGCCCATCTGGCAGAAATGTAGTACCAACATGAGCTGTCTGTCAACCACCTCATCTGTGACCAGTATGCCATTAATGAGTAGCTGTGTGATTATAATACAAAGAGACTTTTTTCACTGTGTTAATGGCTCATCATTTAGGATGCAAGCAGAATTTTGGCACCTTTTGAAAAGGTGACCAAACTGGTGAGCCGAGACAAGGCAGTGATAAGTTATACAATCCCTCTCAAGTTCACCCTGAAGCATACACTCTGTGGGCTGACTCAGCACCATAGGCACAGCAGCAAGAGGCAGAGGAGGACTTTCTGTTGTCTCAGGTCTAGTAGGATCTTTGTCTCTAGGGGAGAACTTCCCTTTGCAGCTGAATGCCTCTTCCTGTAGTGCTGGCTCAGGTTGTGAACCTGCACACAGACCCCATGTAAACTGTCCAGCCACTGAACAATATTTGTGGCTATTGTCTGTAAAATGCAACAAAATTTACAGTGAAAGTTGAAACCTGCATTGCCTCTATATAAGTGCTTCCATACTGTCCTGATGCTAGACAATTTTTACAAAACACATACCTAAATCCTATATTTAAAAAGGTTTTGTGCACTCTGTTTTGAGATTCATTAAAATTTTAAGACAATGCAGTGTGGTATTGTGAAAAAAAAGTTGTTCAACATTTGTTAAGACTACTACTTTCACCAGTCTATTTAGGCCTATTACAACTTAAGAAATAAGGTGTCACAGCCTAAACTACCTAAAAATGCCTTTTAGTTGAAGTTTGAGATGGATTAAATGGGGTGTTGCTGTTGTAATTAAACAAAGCTAAATGTAAAGGTTAAGAAATATCAATAACGCATCCAAAATATGTGATGTCAAATTATGGTGTCACAGGCGCTGTCCATACATATTCACATAACAACACATACTGTATGATTTAAAGGTGGCCATAAATTATGCAAATTTTGGTTGGTTCTTCAGGAACATTGGGTGTTACTGCAAACCCACGGGTTGAACAAAAAAATAGAACAGTGTATGGCCAGCTTTAAAGGCATCTCCCAAGCATGTCATTTAAAGGTTTTGTGTTTTTCTCCATATCTCCTTTAACGTCACATTACAAGGACACCCATGGCAATGCTTAGCTCCCCATAATGTATTTGACAATAGCTTGCCTATTGGCCTTGAAAATGCCCAGAATTTAGGATCAAGATTTGCCTCTTCTTAGCAGCGAATTCCATTGAAATCTAAGTTCGGATTTAATGAATTTCAAACAGGATTCCTTAACCCTCCTCCCCTGAACTGAGGCAGATTTGCTCAGACCTTTCTATTAATTAATTTGAACTTGCACTGAGCAAAAGGGTGAAAATATAGTTGCTAGTGGTAAACGCTGAGTCACTGTTTGGGCTTAGGCTTTCCTGTTCAGGAATTACATGTGAAATTTAAAACAAATAACTTGACAAATTTGCCCCATTGTTGTCTGAACAGAGAAATAAAATAACTGCTCTGAAATATGTGATCTTTTGAAGTAAGCTCTCATTGTTTGGAGCATTTGCTATTATCCCTATAATACCCAGCTATGAAAGGCACACATTTACATTGTCTGCATTTTGCAATGGAACTAATTATTGTGTCTGCCATTTATGTTGAAAGAGATTAAACTTCCTTACAGCAATAGTCGTCTTTGTACATAATATCTTGTATGAAAAACATTATAAGAGCAATTAGTACTTTCTCAATATATTATTGCTATAGAGTAAGACACTGGTGGTAAAGATGGTGGTTACATAATTTAAAGACACAATCAAGCCCCTATCTGGGGAGAGCTTCGGCTGGTTTCTGCCCACCCGCATATGCTTAACTGCTGGCAACTTTACCACTCCTGCTTTATTAAAATAGAAGTATACAGTTTTCTTGAGTGCTTCAATGGAGAGGTGCTGAAAATGGTAGCAACCAGCACAATGAAGAAAATGCATGCAGCCTGTGCACTTAGTCATATGGTGATTGATGTCTCTGCATGGAGCAAGGTCAGTGAGATGGCACTTATAAACTTCCCAAAAGTTAAACTTCTGTAAGCATATTTTCACTGGCACTCTGCAGAATTGTACATTTACCTGCTTAAAAGAGAACTATGGGTCCTCTTAAGAAGGACCTAAAGAGGACAATAGTCCTCTTTAGGATCACGGGAGAACATACTGTATACTAAACCTCCTCCCATGACCCAAAGCTCAGTATATCATGGGTTATTGCCCGTGATGTACTGAGAGCGCCGCAGCCGAGGCAGATCGCGACAATACTGACGAGATCCACCCAGCTGCATGAGTGACAGTTGACTCTGCCTATCTAGAGGCAGAGCCAGCTGTGCCCACCCCCTCCCCGTTCCTTCCTCCACTCAGCACTAGAGGATCGGAGAGTGGAGGGGGGAATCACTGCATGGAGATGATCAGGAAGTGAGTGTAACGGTGGCATGTTTCTGCTCACATCCCAATCGATAGAGCTGACCTGTGACAGCTTCTTTGTCACAGGTCGACTCTAACTATGAGGATTAGTGGAAATCGCTCACCTCATAGTTCTCCTTTAAGTACTGTGAATCAGTAAAGTAGGGGGGTCAGCAATAAAGTTAAGGGGGTCTCTCCCAAGGCAGTGGGCCAGTTATAACTTAGACTGCTGTGACCACAGTACTGAGCATAAGTATCAGTGTTCATTGGCTTACTCTTCAGTACTCATGCTTAAGTATTACTAATGTATTTTTTCACATTTTTCATTAAAGGTCTGATGTAGAAGAGACCACAAATGCAGGAACGCGTTATCAAAATGACAGGCACAACAATTATTAAAGTGGGAGAAACTATTTTAATTACACCAATGGCTATGCGGGATATACACAGACAGGGATTTTGAATCATATATTTTTAATTGTTTGAGAGTGTTCTCCCTCTGTGCACCAGAGACATTTAAAAAAATTTTTATTGAACTTTTGTTTGGAAACCCACAATCAATTGTTTTCCAATAAATTATCTTCTGATTCAATTTTAATGAATCTCTCATTCAAAAGATCAAATTATTAAAAAATCATGTGACCATTCCACACACCATTGAAAATGTTGAACTCTTTCCAGCCACTTTCTCTTCAGTTTGGTCTAGAAAAATGATTGCTTAAAGTGACTGAAAAAAACACACACGTGTGTTAATTTTCCTGCATGCAGTGGGAATATTTACCTTTTCTTTTTTTTTTTTTCATCACTTCAAAGTAATAATTATACCACGCAGTGGTTAATTCCATCCATAACAATCCATCAAGGAACATATGCATAGTAGATGGAGCATTCTGAACAATACTAACAGTACTCCCACTATAAACAAGTATTCAGACAGTGAAATCAAGCAGTACTCATATTACTCCAAGACCTGCCTTCCAGAGAGGCCGTCAGTCTTGGCCTAGCTGCAGGACCCCCAAGGGTCAAGTACCATTTAGTGTAGCGGAAGGGCTTAATACCTCCAGCGCGATAGGAAAGACGTAGAACGGGTATCTTTATGCATCTCTGCATCTAGTTTGTCCTTATTCATCAGGAGTTTAAGATCCATAGTAATCTCTGTTGTCGTTGGGGCCAGTGGAGAGTTCCAGTGCCTCATTATACACCGTCTCGCCGTCAGAAGGCATAGATGGGCCCAGTCCATGCCCTTTCCCCGCGGCTTTCCCCGGCCCTCTCCCGAAGGCGCCAGGAAGCCGAATAGACAAAGGGCCGGATCCAGATCCGGTTGCCAGGAGATGATGGAGTTGATGTACATGATTGTTTGGGTTCAGAAGCGGGATATTTGTATTTACCTTTTCTATTCATACTGTCATAGTCAAGTAATCAGCAGTGGAAAGTCAAGGGTTTGGGCATGTTTTCAATATCTGTTATCTTTCCCCAAAAAAACAAATAAATCTAAACATTTCTCTATGCCTGTACACTGCAAATTATTTAGTTTGGTTGCACTCACAGATAATTAATTGCATTGTAACAAAACATCTTATTTTGTTGTAATTAGCAAAACATATTATTAGCATAAAACAATGTACTCAGTCCTAGGGATGGTCCCGATGTTCTAGTCGACCAACAGTTCGACTCGAACATCAGCAGTTCATGTGTTTGCCGAACACACGAACTATCAGGGTGTTCTGCAGGCTGTTCGTCCGCCGAGCGCCCCACAACGCACTGCACACAGCA
Organism: Nanorana parkeri; assembly: GCF_000935625.1. NCBI lineage: Eukaryota > Metazoa > Chordata > Amphibia > Anura > Dicroglossidae > Nanorana > Nanorana parkeri. The sequence goes on from NW_017307372.1 coordinate 457,483, forward strand.
GAGTGACTTGTGAAGCCCTGGGAAAGCAATGCACCTGACCACAGTGCACTGTGAGAGCCATGATTGGGCAAAGTAATGATGACTTTGCCCAATAATGGCTCACACAGCTAAGTCCCGTCAGGTGTCAGACAAATGTAAACATTTGGGTGGAGCTAGCTAGCTTTCACCGCTAGCTCAGCCGAATTGTTTATTTTGCCGGCATCTGTCAGAATACCATTCTGCGGCAGGAGTTTGTTGCGAGTGGACGGGTTGGCAGGCATTGGTTTTTTTTTAAATTATTTTGTTGAGTTGTCGTCATCATGGACAATGCTGGACGTTGTGATTGACCTTAGGATGATGTCGGTGGATCAGTTTTTTTGTTTGTTTTTAAAAAATAAAAGAGACTTGTCAAAAACATGTCTTTTGTTTTTTCAATTAAAGGATTTTTCCAAAAGTCTGGTTATATTTACAGTTTATTTTAATCCTTTAGTGAATGGGTAGGGGTACACGTGCCCCTTACTCGTTCACAAGGGGGGCCACATCTGGGTGCCCCTTTGTTAAAGTGGTACCCTGATGTGAATAAGCCCCCATGTCCACACCCCCACAACCAAGGCTCCATGGCTTGTGGGGAAGAGGCCCTTGTCCCCATCAGCACGGGGACAAGGTGCTCTTCTGGGGTAACCCTGGAAAAGCACCCTCCCAGTGCCAAGGGCATGTGGCCTGGTATGGCAGGGAGGAGAGGGGGGCACTTGCTCTCCCCCCCCCTTTTCTGGCCTGCCAGGCTTGTGCTCAGATCAAGAGTCTGTTTGGGAATTTTAGGGGGGGCCCTAAGTCTTTTTTCCCCATTTTCGGGGGTGGGGTCCCTTCTTAAAATTCCTACCAGACCTGAAGGGCCTGGTATGACTTTGAGGGGTAACCCCACACACTTTTTAAAAAAATTGTAACTCAGGGTCCCTCCTAAAATTCCTACCAGACCTAAAGGGTCTAGTATGAATTTTGGGGGGAACCCCACGCTTTTTTTAAAAAAATGGGGTCCCTCCTAACTTTCCTACCAGACCTAAAGGGTCTGGCATTGTTTGGGAGGGGAACTGCATGCTTTATTTTTCTTTATAAATGTAATTTTTTGCTATAGCAGGTTCTATACATCGTACAGTTGTGCCACTTTGCAGGCAGTTTAAGGGGATCCCCAGGCACGATATTTAAAAGGATTTTTTCATTTTTATTGTTTCACTTTAAGCAATGTTAAAATCACTGCTCCTTTAAAAACAGTATTTTTTAAAAGTGTATTTTTTTCATTGATACATGTCCCCAAGGGCAGTACCCAAATTCCCATACCCTTTTTATGGCCAATAACTTGAATAGCTAATCAATTAATTTCAGGCCAATGTAAAATATCTGCCTCTGGTTCTCTGTCTCTCCCTTTTTCTCCGTGTAAGCAGAGTTAATTGATGCCAAATTGATGATTATTCTAACTTTAGTGACCGAATAATCGGAATTTTATTAAAGAGGCGAATATTTTTGCATAACTCTCTTTACTGATTCCTCATAGCAGCAAAGAAACATAACAAAAACGGAAATGACCAATAGCAGCACACAGCATGTTATAAAGTCCACCCACACGAAGATCCATCCTCTTTCTTTGAAGCAGTCTCCATGGATGAACAGGTAGAAAAACACAAGAACTCAAACCGCAACCAAGGCAAAACCGAATCCGGGAATAACCAACCAAAACACTATGAGTGCTGTAGGGTACAGCGAGTTGTTACACTGAAACAAGAGAAACAGCCAAAACCTAACGGCAAACCAAAGGACTGGGACATAACAGCACTGAAAATATAACGTGCAATTAGTAACTAAAATATAGCATGCAATTGGTAACTAAATTGATACACATCATGTCAAAGAACATTTATACAACAAGGGTAGGGATAAAGCAGTGATGATTGTTCTAGCTTTAGTGACCAAATAATCAATTTCATGGCAAGACAGGAGGCTTCATATTTTGCAGTTGTAATGCTGAAGGAGAGAAGTTGCGGGATATACAACCGGTCTGAAGTAGAAACTCTGAAAGTTAGATTAACTGGACCAATCCGATGACCGCATGATGTCAGCGAGAGAACTACCAAAAGAGTAAGCTGGAGAAGTTGCTGCACCTCGGATCAAATGAGCTCCAAAGGAGGAGTCCACATTGGCAAGAGAGAGTAGCCAACGCAGCCACTGAGCCAGAGTAGGCACAGGTACAGGAAGAAAAGGTTGAACAAAAGAAATAAGCAGCTGGTGTTTGTTGGGGGAATGCGAAACAGCCGTCCTGTGCAGATAAGCTTGAAGATAACGGACGGAGTCATTGTCCGGCCAGGCACGCAAGAAGTTTAAGACCATCGAGACATCCCAAAGATGGGAGTAATGAGGAGCAGGAGGTCAGGATAGGTGGATGCTTTGAAGGAGTCAACAAAGTAAAGGATCCCTGCCAATTGGCAGGCCAGCCATGAGGACGTGGTCTACCGAAATTGCAGAGCGAAAGACATTGACTGCACGGTAGGATTTTCCCTCTACAAAAAGCAGACAGAAAATTGATCAAATCCATCACAGAAGCCATAAAGGGATCAAGTTGCTTAGACACCAATCTTCCCATCTGTTCCAGACGGAACGGTAGCCCTGTCGGGTACCCAGAGCCCAAGACTCTCTGAGCAAGGAGCGAGCTGTAGGTGATAAGCCTGACATTCCAGGAACCCCAGAAATCTTCCTGACCACAAAAGGAAGACACCTCTTAAGGACCAGCGGCTCTGGGTTCCATTCCGAAACCTGTAAGAGAAGGGGGTTGCAGGGAAGGAGGAGAGGGTATGCTGCAGAGCAGGGAACCAAGGTTGAGCCTGCCAGAGTGGTGTGACAAGGAGGAGGTTCACCTGCTGTAGACAGACCTGATGTATCAGACGGGAAATCAACAAAAAGGAGGGAAGGCAAACCCCCCTGGCAGCGGCCACCGTTAAGTAAAGGCATCTGATGCCAGGGAGAATGGATTAGGAAGCCAGCTGAAGAAACGAGGTAGCTGATGATTCCAGCAGGAGGCAAAACGAGAAGAGCACAAGACTTCCCTGCACAGCATCCAATTGCTGGCATCCCTCCAAAACCTGGAGAATCAATCTCAGGGAGATTTTAATCAGACGAAGTGCCCTCCGGAGTTCCTTCTTGATGTTGGCAATTGTGGCAGTGGAAAGTCAAAGTAAGGAAGAGATCGAGTCGATCTCGAAACCAAGAAACTGCACACATTGGGAAGGAATGATAATGGATTTCGGAAAGTTGGTGATGAAACCCAAATCCTGCAACCAACGGATTACCCAAGAGGTTTGAGCGTGCAGTCTGTCCGGATTGACATTGAAAAGAAGAAGAATATCATCCAGATAGATGATAGATCTGATGCCCTGGAGGTGGAAAAAGGCGATCACCGGTTTCAACAGCTTGGTGAAGCACCAAGGGGTGGAGCTCAGACTGAAGGGAAGGCAGGTGAACTGCCAAAGATGGGATTGCCAGCGAAAACGGAGGAGACTCCTCGAGCCTGGGTGTATAGGGGCCGTAAGATAGGCATCTCTCAGATTTAAGCGAGTAAACCAGTCCCGGTCCAAAAGAAAATTCCCGAGAAGATGGATGCCTTCCATCTTGAAATGACAATAAACCATGTGGTCGTTCAAGGACTGGGGGTTTACACCTGGGCGAAATTCACCAGAAAGATGTTGCTGATTAAACCGGGGGAGTCTGGAGCTGGCTGAATTGCTCCTTTTGCCTGCAGCTCCTGCAATTCTGTGTGAATAAGTTGTTTAGTCGCTAGACTGCAGAAAAGGGGTTTGGGAGGGTGAACCTGTTGGGGGGGGGGGGTTCCCTCTACTGTCTGAAGGACCCAGCTGTCGGAGGTGATGAGGCATCAGCATTGAGAAAAAAGGCAGAGCCAGCCAGTTACAGGAGGACCTGTAAGGGAAAAAAGCAAGCAAGGGGGACTCACCGGCAGGCAATCTTCCCCTGCCACAGGTGGTGTAGCTCCAGCCATGAAAATATCCTTTGGCAGAAGGAAAGGGTGCCCTCTGGGTGGAAGCATAAGAGGTCAATGAAAGAGGTCAATGAAAGAGGTCTTTGGAAAACTAGGGAGCCTCGGAAGCAGCCCCGACTGGTGGCGCGCCCCCTCTGCCAACCAGCCCTGTGAAAAGGGAATTATCCACCTTATCCAGGGAGGTAAACAGAGCCAGCATGTTTCCAGAGTTCCGTGATGATGGGCTTAGTAGAGGCAGAAGGTGGGGCTCACCCACAAATAGAGAAGGCACAGGCAATCACACTAGGGCTCACCCAGATCCAAGGAGGTGTAGGAGGGATGTGGTTGGGTGTTGGAAATCCCAGGAGAAAAAACACGGCTCCAACAAAATGGCCGCTGCACTGAGAAGGGACAGAAGGCCACAAGAAAATGGCGCCAGGGGCAGAGCTACCGAAAATTTGGGGCTGGACTAACAAGTGGCGGGCATGACTAGGCCACAGCTATGACAAAATGGCAGCCTCGGCCAGCAGAGAAGACCACAAAAAAATTGAGGCAGAGTCCATGCCTAAATGGCGGCTCCAGACGAAGATACAAACAAGCGGGAAAGGCTGTGGGCAGAGAGGAAGGGCAAAGCCTGAGGTAGACCGTGAATTGGAATGGGGGGGGGGAGCGGGCAAACAGAGTAAGGAAAAATCAGTAGTATGGGGTTACCAAAAACAAGTTTGCAATAACAAAAAAAACAGCAATATGGGAGCGAGATGTACGAGCCACTGACCTGACATGAGGTAGCAGCAAAGACAAAGGGCGGATCTTCGTGTGGGCGAACTTTATAACATGCTGTGTGCTTCTACTATTGGTTATTTCCATTTTTGTTATGTTTCTTTGCTGCTATGAGGAATCAGTAAAGAGAGTTATGCAAAAATATTCGCCTCCTGTCTTGCCATAAAATCCTATCTGCACTCTACTTATTCTCTCCACATCATAAATGTACATGTAATATGCTATGTGCACTGGGAATATGTATCAGAGAGTTTAGGTTGCCCCTGCATTTTCATGACACAAGTCCTGTAGTGGACATCAAGTTAGTTGCTATATTCCCCGGCTAGGAAGGACCAAAACATAACCACGCTTTGCATATACTGGGATGAGTCATGTAAACGTAAGAATGTATTCTGCTTATTCTGCTATAGAAACCATAGTTATGTAGTATAGTTTCTCAAAAATACAAACACATATGGGCTTTTATACCTGCTTTAAAAGTCTACTTTATTTTTTTTCAACTTAAATTAAAAAAAAACATATTGCTTCACATCATGTTGCACTGCAATACCTTTTAGGATTTCCTTTATTTTATTTTGTAAATACTCTGTTCTTAATCGAAATTTAAGATCAACTGCTTAAAAATAGAATGCAAAATAAGTGACCTAAAAAGTCACTGATCCAGGTCATCTTGCCCACAATTCTTTGAGAAAACATCCCATGGTAGTTCTTGTAATTTCCTTTCAAGACTCCTCTATAATGAGGTTACAGAATCTTTTGCTGAAATTCAGTGAATGAAGAACAATGGAGGAAAGTCACTGGCTTTATCCATACCATGTGAACAGACAAAGTTACACAGCTTTGAGTAATGCAGGATTTATTCAGCTAGTGAACATCTCTGAAGGTTTCCTGTTTAAGAATAAAGGATTTAAGGAAGTAGTCACAACTTCTTTGATCTCTTAATTTTGTAAGGTCAATCTTAGGTTTATACAGAACTTGGGAAACTGATTTAATTCATGACATAGACACAAAATATACACTCTTGTTAAATTAACATTTATACAGCTTTGACCTAATTTATATTGATGTAGTCAGGGTCACCATCAGGGCAGTAATACTCCTGGTGGGAGGTTGAATTATTAAAATTCATACAACTTAAACAGCTGTGTTCACCACCAGAAGATAGTTAAGGGGGTCTGGCAGAATGAGTGCACACATTTTTGGATCTACAGTGATCTAGGGAGAGTGATAAAAAACTTCTGAGTCCTATCAGTGTAGGACATAGGGATCTCATCTCCAACAGCACTTTGAATGAAGAGTGAGAGCAGGGAAAGAATGAAATGTATAGACTCAGTGCCAACATCATTATCTAGTTAGACGTATGCAGTAGCTGAGGGATATTATTTATTCTTATTTCTGGGCCTGACCTTTACTTAAATGCCTTGCTTTACTAAATTTTCTTAAAACCCTGCATATTTTGCACAGAAGAACATAGCCATTTCATATTTCGTTATAGCAAGTATTTTCTAATTGTTTAAAGGTGCCCACACACCTTGCGATAATTGTACGATAATCGCGGGAAATCCCGTGATCGTACGATTACCGTAAGGTGTGTGGAAGCCGTGCGACCTCTACTACTGTTTAGAACATGTTCGAAAACCCGCCGAGAATCGTACGATTTTCGCCAGGTGTGTAGCATGTTCGTAAGATAAAAGCCGGACGGGCCGGTGTGCTCAAGTGCACACTGCCCGTTCGGCATTGCGGTCATCGGAAGCCCGCCTCTCAGCAGGGCGGGCTTGCGATCATCGCAAGTACGATCTGCCTGTCCAAGATAGGCAGATCGTAAGTTTTTTAAAATTACCTTACAACCATCGCAAGACAAAAGTCTTGCGATGGTTGTAAGGTGTGTGCCCAGCCTTAGACAAAACTCATCCAGAAATTATTTTTGGATAGACTTGGGAAGAGTAAATACTTCTGTGAAGTTTGCATTGTTTGTGATCCCTGTTTGGAAGATTTCACTTTTCTTCCTGTCCCTGTGACCATGGGAGAAGAAATTAGAGAAGTGGTTGTTACTAGGACAGAAAGACAGACAATAACAACAACAACAACAACAACAAGTCAGGCATTCTAATCCACCATCATTTAACTGAGAAATGTTTTCTTGCAGTCCATGCCCCTACTGGAGAGATATGTGCTTCCTGTCCCAACAGGAAGTAAGGGGAAATGCCCTTAATTAGGGAAACATTCTGTTAAAACAAAGAGACAACAACATCAACAGGTGATGGTATTAAGAGTTATGACTGAATCCGTATTACCTTATCAAATATATTTTCAAGGATATGTTTACTAAGTAATAATTTAAAGTAAACCTGTGCTTTGCCCATGTAGTGCACTTACAGGTTAAAGAAGGTAAGTATGTGCAGCTGAGAAGAGTAGTAGTTAAGTAACCCTGTTGCTTCAGTATGCATGGCAAACCTGTGTGACCTTTACTATTTTTTGGAAGATGTGTACTTATCCAAAATGTCAATCAATATATTCACTTTGTTTTGAAGCTTGTCATTGTGGATGTGGGTTGGATTAAAGCTACAGAGATAATGCAGGAAAAGGATCTGGTTCCTTCTTAATTTGTTTTTCTTTATACGAGAGATCTGTGGTTTGTGGTAGTGCGGAGTCACAGATTTAAATGCTGTGTGGTTTAACCTGATTTCTAATAACACAATGGCTAACCAATGTGATAGCAAGACAAGAAACAAATTCCACGAATAATGGGAAACCAATGTGATAGCAGGACAGGAAATAAATTCAATGAATACCGGATAACTAATGTGATAGCAGGGCAAGAAATGAGAGCAGCAAGAAATGAAGAGGCAACAGTAATAATAACATAGCAGAGATGCTAACACATTCTCATTTTACTGGAAAAATATGAGCTACTGTAATGGTTGTTACAGTATTGAATATGTTTTCTTGTTACAATAAGAATTCTTCTCAGGTTACCTGACTGCAAGACAAACTCTAAAAATACTTTCTTGCCCAACTATACTGAAAGCTATAGTGAAATATGGTTGCTATATTTTACTTCACATTATCAAAGTTGTAATGTACACTGATGTATTAAATAAGCCTGAAAGTACAAGTCAACTTAAATCCAACAGTGAAAATTAAAATCTGACCCCCACCCCATTCTCTTCAGATTAATTCAAATGAAGAGATCTCACTACCAGAGTTACCAAGATACATAAGTGAGGTGAATTGACCATCCAGCGTCTACCAAAAACAGGATATATTTGATCTCAATGCTAAGCAGTTAGAGATGGCAGTTTTTGGCCCAAGTCTCCTAGTGTCACTCCCCCAAACTAATGTGAACAGTGTAGCTGCAGAATACCAAAGTATCCCCTACTTAAAACAACCTCCCTAACACCTAAACCTAAACCTTCATTAGTTAAACATTTAACACCTAAAGGGTCATTTTGAGCATATATCGAATTGGACAAGAAGCAGATTGTGATGTCACTACCCCATGACCAATCAGAGAATGCCTTGTATTTATTGATAAAAAAATACTAGGCATTCACTGAGTGGTTGCGGTGCCAAGTGAGCTGCGTTTTCAGAACAGAGGGGAAGCAACTCAGCACAGCACAGTAGAGGACCCAGAAGTTGGCTAATACAGTGATTCACAGGATCCTCAGTGGCTGATCATTTACATTATATGTAGTGTTGGGCTCGATGTTCGAGTCGACCAAGAGTTCGACTCGAACATCGCTAGTTCGTATGTTCGGTGAACACACAAACTATCAGGGCGTTCAACGGACTGTTCGCCCGCCAAGCACCCCACACAGCACACAGCGCAGTGCCTTGTGAAGCTCTGATTGGCTAAAGCCTTGCACCTAACCACGGGTCACGGGGTGCAAGACTTTGCCCAATCATGGCACAGTGCAATGAAGAGCCATGATTGGGCAAAGTCATGATGATTTTGCCCAATCATGGCTCACCTGTCAGATGCCGTACAACTGTAAACAGTTTGGCGGAGCTAGCCAGCTGTCACCAGTAGCTTCACCCAATTGTTTATATTTTGCCGGCATCTGTCAGAATGCCATTCTGTGGCGGGAATTCGTCGCGAGCAGAAGGGTCGGCGGGCGTCGGTTTAAAAAAAATATTATTTCTATTTATTTTTTATTGTTTTTTTTTTTTTTTGCCGAGTCGTTGTCGTGGAAAAAAAATTGATCCACCAACGTAATCCATGGTCAATCACGACGATTGACCATGGATTACGTTGGTGGATCAATTTTTTTTTTAATTAAAGAAATAAGAGACTTGTCAAAAACATGTCTTGTTTTTCTTTCAATTAAAGGATTTTTTTGTAAAAGTCTGGTGTTTTTATTTCCAATATCTTTTAACCCTTTAGTGAATGTGTAGGGGTACTTGTAATGACTACGGACAGCACCATGAAGTAACAATAAATTCAAGAATGTCACCAGCATACCAATGTAAAGTGAAATTAGTCAATTTAATGACAAAACAATGCCATCAAAATGCAAGGGCTTTCGGGGCCTCACAGGGTCCCCTTCATCAGGTTCAGAATGACACAGCAAGAATGTCACCAACACACCAACGTAAAATGAAGTTAGTCCATTTAACCACTTGAAGACCAAGTGTTTACACCCCCTTCCTGGCCAGGCCATTTTTCAGTATTCTGCGCTGCAGTAATTCGACTGATATTTATTCCGTCATGCAACGCTGTACTGAAATTAACTTTATACCATTTTTTGGGGACAGATAGAGCTTTCTTTTGGTGGTATTTATTCACCACTGGGGTTTTTATTTTTTACTATATTGAGGAAAAATTACTGAAAATAAAGTTTTATTTTTACATTATTATTACCCAATTTTTTGGTAAAATATTAAAAAAGGGGTCACGTTGGGTAAATAGACACCAAACATGTCAAGCTTTAAAATTGTGCACACCCGCGAAATCCCCAAAAACTTCCATACCCAAAATTGACCATAGGCAACGCTTTAAAAGCTTATACCGCTCATCAGTTTAGTGTTATCAGTGATTAATGGCTTTAGAAATATTGCTGTCACTGCAACGTTCGCGGCTATATGTAATATGTGCGGCATAATGGGCATATATGCACCCGACGCATGTTCGCACGTGTGTATGTATGGGTGGGAACTTTAAACATTTTTTGTGTTTTTTTTTAAATTATTTTTCATGTGTGACCTTTTTTTAACTTTAATCTTTTTTCCTATTTTTTTTTCACTTAACGTTTTTGTTATTACATAGGGGGCTAAGAAACCCTCTATGTGACAGCAAAGAGATTTGACAGGTCCTCTTTTTGGAGACATCAGGGGTCTCCAAGGCCCATGTCACCTAGGGACCCCCAAAGAAGCTGATGAAGCTTCAGAAAAGTGACTGAAGAATCTCAGTTGCTAGGTGAAATGAAATGCAGAAGCAGAATATGTTCATTCTCAGGCCTTTCATCATATCCAAATGGAGTCTCATAAGCTGTTAATAGAATATCTACTCTTCATGAGGATTTATGCCACCTGACCCAGCATGCAAACAATGGCCATTGCCAACAGAACAGCTTGCTTGACAGATTAGTGTTAGCATATGAAGCCCAAAACCAAATATACAGGCAAAACCAAGCTCCTCTCTACAATAACAGTGACACACTGGCAACATTATGTGAGCAGATGAGCAAGTGATTAATGTGTGCACATTATACATATTATTTTGCTAGATATGTTCAAGCCTGTAGTTTTTGACCCAAAAAGATATGCTAATTCATTAGTATTAGAAAGTTATCAGACTGAAATAGACTTCTTATGTGACAGGTTTTAAAAAAATTAATAACGGTAATGCAATTCAACCTTGTACTGTACTTTAAAATGCACAAACACAAAAACTATATTGCTGCCTCTTATTCATGTAGCTAAAGTATATTAATTGCTGTAGAGATCAGGGAGGAAACACAGGGATATCAGTTTAGGTGGAGTTATATTTTTTTCACTGTGGGCAAATAATTTTAATTTGATTATAATGGTAGCCTTGAACTAAAATACCTTGTTATTTAACCTCAATTTATAATGGTTCACCAAGGGGTTTTAGTCCCTCATTTCCACTGAAAACAGGCCACAGTACAAAGTGATGATGACGCAAATTGCTACCCTAACATAAGATCCAAGAATAAAGTCGATGGCATTCACCAAATATCCCCAGCGCACTCCAATAACAGCTTAATACCTTAAAAGAGAACTATGGGGTCCAGGTTTTTCTGTAATTTTGGACTGTTTAGGATAAAATTGTAAAGCGCTGCACAAACTGTTGACAATATATAAATCCTGTATAATAATAATAATAATAATAATAATAATAATAAAAGGAGTACGTATTGTAATTGTTACTTAACATATTAGATGCTGGGCGGGGCTAAGCACTGCACTGAGGAGAGATCCCGACAATATTGTTGGGATCCTCCCCACTGGTCTCTCCTCCCTGTGATTGACAGTGCAACCCACCCTGAGAAATGCCATGCAGCTATTGCTGGATTGCAAGCACGTAGACATTAGGAGGCTGCAAAGAAACTATACAGCAGCACAAAAATGGAAAACATGATTAAAATAGATAAAAACATGCAATTTATTTAACAAATATCAGTGTTTTAGCAAACTAAATATCAGTCAGTTAGGTCTGAATTGGGATTGATGTAAAGTAGGAGTCAACCAATTATCGGATCTACCGATAATCGGGGCCGATATTCACAAATTTTCTCATTATCAGCATCGGTTAAATTTACTGATATCACCGATAATAAAGGTGGCCATACACTGTTCCTCAAGAACCGCCCGAAATTCGCACAGTGGGTGTCGCTATCAGGCTGGCATCGCTCAATCAGCTGAGCGAAGGAGCTGGTCAGAAAATCTATGTACGAACAGAGCGTGCAGCCAATTAGCCAATAGAAAAGAAACTGCAGATGTTTTGTTTCATTTTGGATCAATTTAGATTTTTATTTCTTTCGGTTTTCAGGTTTTGGATCCGAAATTCAATTTGGTTCGTAATTTGGATTTTGTATCTGTCCGAATTTTGTTTCGGGAAAGATCCACAAAAGTACGTCATATGATCATGCCTGTAATGCAACCCCCAACAGCGGATTGGATTGGCCACAGAACAGTCACATGTCCATTTTTTTTCGTTTAGAATTAAATTCAGACAGGTCTGAATTTTCTTAAAGGAACATTCAGACTTGTTCACATTCAGACACGTTGAAATTCGGATGCATCTGAATTTATTAAATTCAAAAGAACATACATTCGGAATGAAATCCAGCTGGATGTAAACAGAATATCGGTACTTGATATTGGGCATTATCCTGAAAGGTGGCCCATAATCACTAACAGTTTCGGTTCTGAAAAAAACACCCCCAATGTAATGCTTTTGAACCAACATCTGAATAAGTGCGCAAAACGACATGATACATGAAACTTGACATGATACATGAAACTCAGGAATGGACATTATAACAAGCAAAACAGTGAAGAACGCACATGAAATATTCATGTTTTTTCCAGATTTTTTCCAATTCACGATTATACCTATTTAAAAATCTTGAAGGGTCACATGTGCCGTTTCCAGACATTAGTTGAGTACTTCACCTGCTGTGTGACCAGTTTGTTCTTAAAATTCACATCATATATTAGATTTAATTTTAAAAAAAATAGTTTGCTAGACTACTATGACACGATAAAATTGCTGTACATGATTGCTTCCTCTTCTAATATTTCACATTTTTCAAACTATGTACCCATTTGTAAAATTATATCAAATATTTCAAAATGATTAATTTTTTTATCTCCAGATTTTTTAAATGCTCCTTTTTAAGTTGACATATATAAAAGAATCAAGTCACTTTTTTTAGATCACCATTCTGCAGTTCCCATCCTTATTGTTTGGAAAAATGGCTAGCGATTGACATAAAAAGTAGAAACATGATGCTGTTAACTAGCAACTTATTAATAGAATTCAAATAGCTACAATAACACTAATATGTTACATTTGCATATTCTGCATACAAAAGTTTAAAGCAGAAGTAAAGTGAAGGGAAACACAGGCTCCTGGAGCTTTTAGCCATAATGTGCTAGTATGCTATGCAAATAACTTATCATAGCAGACCTACCTGCAAAAGTAATCCCCTCCAGCGATGTGCACTTTTTCCAGATATGAAAGTCTTGGGAATAGACGCTATATTTTCTTGTTTTGTTAGTGGAATTCCTTCTTTCCGTATGTGAGGGTGTTCCATTTCCAAAGCTATGGGGCATTGATAGGGGCCCACATTTTCTGTCTGTATAGTGGGTAGCAGGAGAAGCTCCTCATGTTTGGGGATGAGAACCTTTACAAATTAAATAGAGAGGATCTGCACTATGAAAAAATATGATGAACAACCTAGCTTCGTTGCTAAAAAAAGTGAAAAAAACCTTTTACAAAAATCAATATAAAAGATGCACTGCGCTAAAAGAATATAAAAATTATTTATACATATAATAAGTATAATTACTACAT
>NW_017307372.1:470860-519088 GCF_000935625.1 Nanorana parkeri
AGAACATAAAATAAAACTTTTTTTTCTTCTTCGAATACTCACCTGATTCCTGGATCCACCAACAAGCGCAGCCTCCCGTCTCCCATGCTGTTAGAAGTTGCATACAGCGTGTGCTGGTTACTACTTAAACCGACATGCAGCGTCTGAGAAGATACGCTATTAGCATAGCAATGAAGCCGGCTGCGCATTTTGCATCACTCCCGCTACGCTAATAGCGTATCTTCTTAGAAGCTGCACACTGCACGCGCCGGTTTAAGTAGTAACCAGCACAAATTATATGAGTGTTTCTGCCATACAGCACATCAAGAGTCAAAGAGTTTACACATATCTCTATGCATTCACCTAGATTATTGCTATTTTGTTTTATACATGTGGGCAAAAAAGTATTTAGTCAGCCACCAATTGTGCAAGTTCTCCCACTTAAAAAGATGAGAGAGGCCTGTAATTGGCATCATAGGTTAGACCTCAACTATGAGAGACAAAATGAGAAAACATCCAGACAATCACATTGGCTGATTTGGAACAAATTTATTTACAAATTATCCTTTGTTGGCAACAACAGAGGTCAAACGTGTCCTGTACGTCTTCACAAGGTTGGCACACACTATTGCTGGTATGTTGGCCCATTCCTCCATGCAGATCTCCTCTAGAGCAGTGATGTTTTGGGGCTGTCGCTGGGCAACACGGACTTTCAACTCCCTCCAAAGGTTTTCTATGGGGTTGAGATCTGGAGACTGGCTAGGCCACTCCATACGGGCTATTGTGAATAGCCCGTACAGCACCCCTTCGGCTCTACTGAACTGAAGGGGTCCTGGGGCCGAAGCTAGCCGAAGGATCGGCCGAAGCTACGGCCAGATTCTTCGGCAGCTTCGTGAATGGACCCCTATTTGTTTACTTCAGAGAAATTATACTTCCGAGAAATGTCATAGTAGGGTACCAACGGGGTAGTTGTTTGAGCTTAGGCTGGTCAGTCTGTCTGACTATGTGAGAGTGGGAATTGAGTGGGAGGGGCCAGTGCTTCATTAGCAAGTGTGGATCTGACATTTTGCGGACCACGCAGCAGGGTGTTATTTGTGCTAGAAATATCTATCATATGCCTATATACAGATTTGTACATTCTTACTTTATTGACTGTCTGTATATAAGGAAGTCTAATTAGTGTCAGTTCCTGCAGAAAACATGTCCATATAGAGTCCATCATTCTTAATAATGTGAGCAGATTGATAGACCACTCATGGGAGAGGACCATCGAAACACAATTACATGAAGTAATAAGTAGGAAACAAAACCTTCATATGTAAATAGATACTTAAAGAGCAAATACAGTTGCTCCCAAATGCAGATATATTTACAAAAAAATACTGTACAACATAGAATGCATACTGGTATTTAAATTGGGATGATCATATGCATATATTTGTTTACAATGAATACGATGACTATATGTCCCATTTGAACCAGTGTGGAAATGAAAGGTTCACTTTAGGAATTGTTTGTGGGTGGGTGAATTTGCTAGGAATTAGGCTTGCGGAAACAGAGAAAGGAGCAGAAATTATCTTTTTTGCAGACTTAATAAAACATCTCTCTCAGCTCTCTGGGTCTTTGTGTTATTCTTTCTTGGCACCAGCAAGGTTTGACATTTGTACAAAGTAAAGTGGTTTACAATCACTGATTAAAAATTAAATCATAATCTATCAAATAATCCCCTTAAACAAAATAGTATTTATTTTTCAAATATTGGGAGGGGGGGGGGTAAGGATAATGCTCTGAAAAGCCTTAAATTCAATTTTATAATAAGATGTGACTGAAAAAACAAACAAAGTGTGCATATGTGTTTTTGTATATATTCTTTCATTTTTTTTGTCAGGTAAACTATGAATATTAAATACACGTTTCATATTTAAATTTCTAACCAGCAGATGGCACCTTAGATATCTTTTCAGGTGTTTGCCAATGTAATCATAGCTACTTTGCTAACAAAAAACTTGTTGTTCACAAAGCACTAGAGCAAACTGCATGCACAAGTTGTCTCATATATGGCATACTCTTTACTGCAATGATAAACTGTTAAATGAAAAAAAATAATTCATCAATCCTGAACACTGTTTTTTCCTAATCTACATACACATCTGGTGTATGGAAAAAGATATAAGTGTCATGACATGAACCTGAATAACCTGTACATGCACTCATTATTCTCCTCCTGGTATTTGCAGACTATTTGAAGGAGGTATTCAGCACAAGTATACTTCTCCACTGCCACCTGAGCATTCACAGTTATGGGTGTCTGTGGCCAGCTATGGTTATAAAAAAAGAAAAATATAAACATATACAAAGTGGACTTTTCAAGTACTATCTTGGTTGAAAGTTGGAGAGAAAAAGAGTAACATCTTGTCTCCTGTATTTTCTGGAGTATCACAGGGTTAACCATAGGCAACACGAGCTCTGGCATGATGATGCATTTCCATTTCCTGCAAATGTGCAAAGTTTTGTGGCGCAGTTATTTCAGTGTAGTAAACAGAGATTAGACTGGGTTAAGGCATGTTTTTTAGTCTATGTATTAATTATTACAAAGAGGCCCTAATACTGATTTCCAAAATCATTTTGGAGAAGAAGTGCTCTGTTCAATAACATTAAAACAAGGTTCCATGTTGGGAGGGTTTAGCTTTACAACACGTTTTTACTGTCATGAGGCATAGTCTGCTATGGGAAGGTTGGATACTCTCAATTACTGCTTTTGCTTCCCTAGCAACCCAGGCTGCTACCAGGCTAAGAGTATAAAGGAAACCCCATAACATTTGTGTATTTCATTTTCTGAAACAAGATTTTCAACCCAGACCCAGCTGTGGATGGGTTTGATCGGTAGTTGGGGGGGGGGGCAATATATTGGTGAATCCTAAAAAAACTATGCATGAAGAAAAGAGAGCAAGAAAGTGAAATAGAAAAAAGTTGAGACAGAAAAAGTTGAGACAGAGAAAAAGATAGAAAGTGGAGAGAGAAAGAGAAGAAAAATTGAGGAAAATAAGCAAAAAGAGAGTGAAAGAAAATGTTCAAATAAATGCACGAACACTGTAAAACCATTTCGTCGCAGAGTCCTGGGTTTATTGCGTTATTGCATTAACCTATATATACACAGTACATACATGTATTGTTTATATTTTTTAGTTTCTTTTCGGGTAAGGTGATGTAGGTGAATATGGGGGTTTGGGTTGGGAAGTGGGCGGGGAGTGATTGAGGTGGGAGGGTTGTGGGTCAGCAAAGGGCCCAATAGTGGGTGGGTTTGCTCGGTAGTTGGGGGGGGGGGCAATATATTGGTGAATCCTAAAAATACTATGCATGAAGAAAAGAGAGCAAGAAAGTGAAATAGAAAAAAGTTGAGACAGAAAAAGTTGAGACAGAGAAAAAGATAGAAAGTGGAGAGAGAAAGAGAAGAAAAATTGAGGAAAATAAGCAAAAAGAGAGTGAAAGAAAATGTTCAAATAAATGCACGAACACTGTAAAACCATTTCGTCGCAGAGTCCTGGGTTTATTGCGTTATTGCATTAACCTATATATACACAGTACATACATGTATTGTTTATATTTTTTAGTTTCTTTTCGGGTAAGGTGATGTAGGTGAATATGGGGGTTTGGGTTGGGAAGTGGGCGGGGAGTGATTGAGGTGGGAGGGTTGTGGGTCAGCAAAGGGCCCAATTGATATTAGAGACGGCCCTGATGAGATCGACGTATCCATATCTACCTTTCAAACATGACTGAAGAGTTAGATAAATTGGCTGTAGATATATAGTGAGCAAATGGGGAAACCCTCAAGTTTGTGGGAGATTACAAATGTGAGAAATTAGAATTTCAAAAAATGAAATTTAAACCAATCACAAATATGTTTGTTTTCAGTGCTTGGCTCCCTAAATTACAAACACGTATTACACAGCATTCTTGCCAATGCAACTAAATAAAAGCTAAAGTAACACTGTTGCAAAAAGAATGTGTAATGACAGCAGCAAAGTTTTGATATGGACAGCCTACACTTCAAGCTGTCACTTCAAGCAGATGGACATGTGCCAGAATGTCGAGCTTTTGCGGTGGCGTTCAGACAGACATTTACCAAAGCAAACAGATATTACAGCACAGGTGAGTACCCATGCACTATCGCTGCTTCTCTACTAGGCAAGTGCCGTATGGACATATGGTGATTATTTCAGCCAGCACTTAATTTAAGTCAGGTATGTAAATCATATTTCCATACAAAAAAATACATTACCATGCTGTTTTCAGGTATATAACACTTTTCTAGCTAAACAGCTGGTTAGATACTTTCTGAAACGTTATGAGTTTGCAAGTGCATTTAATTGTTTGTCGCAGCTCACCGCCACATAGCTGGGGAACTTTGGCAAGTCCTAGGTACACGTGGTATTTCATAAATGCCAGGATATCGTGTTTTTGCTGCAAGTCAATTTACGTTGCAGCATTGAGTTAACAATAGCTGTAATAAATCATCCCCACTGACTATCTTAGACTGTCTTTTACATGCATCCTGGACTACAGTGGTTAATAACTGCTGCTGTGTCCTATGTGGTGCACAGAACTTCCATAGAGCCAGTTGTATTTGGTTGAGAAAGTTAATGCAGAGCCTGCCCCAGCTTCACAATGATTCCTAGGACACAGAAATACCAGCTAAAAGTATACTGTGAGTTGTTGTTTTGTGTAAATGCAGTGTTATTTCTTAGGGAGTAGAACTGACTTTCTGTGTTCCTCATTAGGTGATTGTGTGCTGTATTTACCATTTACTGTATATAGGATCAGGAAGGAGTATGGAAGGAAAGCTGAGACAAGTGTATTATGGCGTGCAGTGTGATTTGGGCTGCAAACACATGTAAACACATACATTATTTGGTTTATTGTGTTCTACTGCTTACAGTTAGGAGAAAACTGTGTATATTTGTTTAGATAGGCATGACGTCTGCTAAATGTCAATCACTGTTGAGTAGGCATTACTGCAGTGATGTGCTGGCTCTAGCTAACTAAGGATGGCCAAGTGACTTCTTTTTTCTTTCCATTTTTGAAGTTGAAAACATCACAAAAATGTTGAAATAAGGAAAGAAAGCTGCACAGCAAGGTGTGTGTTTTGGAGATTTAATATTGCTGAAGACTGGAGTCCTGCCTCATGTAAAGGGAGCTTGACTGGATTTCATTTACATAGAGGTAGAAATCAAAAAGTTCTACTGGAAACAATTATTCTTGGCCATGCATGGATTGTGTGCCATTCTCAGTAAGAAATGGACTACAGCTTTTATAGGTGTAAGACAAAAATGGTATTTCAATACTAGAGCTGTCATTGACTTATATACTGATATACATTGTTATAGAAAATATAAAAGCTGATTTGAATAAATTATTTCCTTCTTAGAATTTAAATGAGTTCTAAAGAAATCTAATATTGGTTATATGGGTTTTATAACATCAGCAATGTGGTCAAGAGCAGAGGGCTTCAGGGACAGAAGTAAAAAAAAATCTATAAAAAGAAGATTGATTGTATTTTGATAACTGCATTGTGATTGATTGAATTTGTGTCATCAAAACAAATAGAGGGATGAGAAAAGATTGATTATTTTGAGGAAAACAAAAACAAGTTCTAGCTGAAAAATATTGTAGACAGTGGGTGCTGTTTTTTTACTGACAAAAGATTTAATGGGACTAGCTGGCTGCATAAAAAAGTGGATGAATGTCTTCACTGAATTTTTACCAATGGCTGAAATAGTGGGCAAGACCACATTGCTCATTTTAAAAGAAACCCTGGCTTACTGTATTTTGCACTATAACAAAGTAGAAAACCTGAAAAATTCTTAAGAAGAAAGACAAAATGGGAATGACTTGAGTTTAAATGGGAATGACTTGAGTTGACCCAAACCCAAAGCTCATTTCTGATGCTGGGTGGGAAATACCTAAGCATACAAAGTTTTCCAAAACAAACACTTTCTTACAAATTAAGGGAAAGTAAAAATATATTATTGAAAGAAGAATCTACAACAACTTCTACAAGGTCTACAATAGTTCTCTTAAAAATACAGTGGGGGGAATTTATCAAAACTGGAGCTGACAAAAAGTGGAGCAGCTGTGCATGGCAACCAGCTTCTCTCTGTAGTTCAGTTAATATTTGAAAATGAAACTGAGACGCTGGTTGGTTGCCATGCACAGCTGCTCCACTTTTTGTCTGCTCCAGTTTTGATAAATTCCCCTCACTGTGAACATAGAAAAAATTATTTGATTTTGACCAACAAAATGGCTCTCGTTTTGGAAATCTGATGGGTATGTAAGACAACGAAGACTCTACTGAGTAAATGCTTACTTTACCCTACATATTTTCTGACATGGCTGCAATACTCACCTTCAATCTGTCCCTCACAGCTGTCCCTCACAATACTTTTTTTTTGCAAAAATGTCCTCAGTGTTTCTGGTTAAATGTTGCCCTGTGTCCCTCAACCTGGGAGACTGAGGACAAAATTACATTACATTCACTATGTACTCACAGAGAACGATAATGCTTTCTGCATGATGCTGGATCAGGGGTGAGCATTGAGAGAGTTGGCTGTTTGGTTAGATCAGGAGCTGTCTTCCTTATTTTGCCTGTTGTGTGGTTGGTGGATTACTGTCATACAATAGGATTTTATATGTGAGCTTTCGGTTTTTGAATACATTATTTTAAAACAGGACTACACTATGAGATTGATTTGCTAAGCCTGCTCACCTTGCAAGGAAATTTGCATTTTGCACAGGAAGTTTTCTCTTAGCTTAGTGAATGATGTGAAGCTTTGCTAAGTTCCATCATCCAATCATGTGCAAGCAAAAATACTGGGTTTTAGTTTACTTGCGTGTGGTTGGGTATTATTGGCAAAGTGAAATTTCACCACATTGGCTAAGCTATGGGGAAACATGTCCTTCAAAGTGCAAATTCCATTGCAAGGTGGGCAGCCTATTTGCCTTTAGTAAATCAACTCCTATGTGTCTTTATCTTCTTTTCTGAGCACGGTGTTATCAGAGGACCCGAGAGATATCTTGCTATTTGTGAAGCGGATCATTGTCTCCACAGTGTGTGGGAAGGCACAAGTGACCATACTAAAATATTTTGGTCATGGTCCTTATTAGCAGTTGAGCAGAACTAAGTGTGGATACAGGAGCACAGTTTTGCTCTGGCAGTTCGTTCATTGATCACCTGGATGTGTGGAGTGAAACACTTGAACACACCTATGATAATTGGATCACTTCACAGTGTTAATATATGTTTTTACATGGGACTTTTAATATAATAGCTTGATGGATACTTTTTTTGTATTTGTTGTTGTAGCATGGTATATATATTTCGAATTGCTGTTTTCTATAGCGCTATACTATTGTTAATAGTTTTTTTATGTGTATTTTCACATGAGTGTCAGCAGCTAGTTAAATATTTACAATTAGATTAGTGCAGAAACTTATAACAATAATATATGGGTTATTAGACTGTAGCATGTGGTACAATAAAAATATGGCTGCATTTAGAAAACTGACATTATGGGAGGGCCAGGTAAAATATCATAAAGCACTTCAGCTCTCTTGTCTGGCATCCCTGGGTCTTTCTGATTGGGTGGGGGCTGGCTCAGTGACACCCCCTATAAGGCCCCTATGTGATAGCAAAAAAGCTAAGTGAAAAAAAGTTTAAAAAAATTAAAGTCACATAAAGAAAAATTAAGAACACAAAACTGTTTTTAAAGTCTCCCGCCCCCACATACACACACACACAAACATGCGTTAGGTGCGTCTACGTGCAAATATGATGATTGCGCCACACATGTTACATATCACTGCGAATGTCAGAGTGAGGGCAATAATTCTAGAGCCATCAGTCACTGTTAACACTAAGCTGATAAGCTGTAAAAGCTTTTAACCCTTTCGCTGCCAAGCCCTCCGGAACATTTTTCAAATCAGCTGGCCAAGCCATTTTTGAATTTTCTGCAATTTTTTCCTATTGGTTTGATTTTCAACTGCTGCGTTGCTAGCGTTTGTAAAAGACCCCCCAAACCATATATTTTCTGAAAGCGCAGGCCCGGTAGAATAAAAAGATGGTGATACTAAATTTGTAGGCCCTGCGATAATTGTGCAAATGTTTCTCAAATTAATATTAAACCGATAAAAATACACAATTCAATTGTTAAAACACACCAAAATAATTACAATATGTGACCCCATCTTTTATATTATACAAAACATTTGGGTAAGAATAAATGTTTAACATAAAGTAGGGAAAACTTTTTTTTCAAAATGTTCAGCACTTTTTTCATTATATAGAAAAAAATTAAAACCTCAGTGAATAAATACCAACAAAAGATCTATCTGTCCCAAAAAATGGTATGCAATTAATATCCGTACAGTGTTGCATGGCTGAATAAATGTCAAAGTACCGCAGCACTGAATACTGACAAATGGCCTGGCCAGGAAGGGGGTGTGAACACCTGGTTTTCAAGTGGTTACACAATATTTTAAAATCTAAAAATCTTATCTCTATGCTCTAAATAGGAATTCAAAGAATCCATGTCTCAGTGAAGAGTGCTACCATATTGTAAAACCTGTAATATTCCTGTCTGGGGGTACAGAAAGCATCACAGGCATTGTTTAAGGTTTGAATTCTCACAGCATTTGCTGGGTATGGTTTAGGTCTCCATTAAAACCCCTCCTTTATAAAAGAAGAAACAATGATTTGGTCACTTCTGGTTTCTGAGTTATCCTTTTTTGTACAATTCATTCTGAATTGAGAAAGCTGGTTGGATGACCAGTGAAAGGTCTTCAAGAAAAATACAGCAAGTCCAGTTGCCTTGACTTATTTTTTTACAGATATACCATGACCTGGATGAATGAGAACCTTCACTGTGGAACAACTTCACTGTTTCAGTTATAGGCCCAGCATCACTACAGTATTTTGTTTGACAATGTTAACATCAACAAACCTGTGCTACTGACACCAGAATTCAGAGCAATTAGTGACTACTTGAGGTCAATAGTAAGAATGTATAAATGCAGTATGACTGGCAAATGATGATGATAATTTTGGAAAGGTGAGATATATCTGTGGTGGCTGTAGTAAACACAGATGATTAAAAAATTACAAGATGACATGTGTATGGCACTGAATGACATAAAATAATCATAGCTGTAGTGAACAATGCATCTAGCAAGAAGTCAAGGTGAGTGGCAGCAGCCCACAAGCTATACAGTGCTAGTAAATTACTCTGCAGTATGTTTAAAATCCACTTTAATAAAATGCAATAAGGAGGGCAAAAAGTTAATTCTTAGCAATAACAATTTATTTATTTTCCCTGAATGATTAAAGTAACAGTAAGTAGACAAATACAGTGCAAATTAAAATGTGTGAACATGACATACATACTGTTATCTTTTGGGTTTTCAAATGGCTTTTAACCAAACAAGAAAGTCTAGAGTCTCTCTTATATATGTATGTAACAAACACATTGTGATATATCTATATTTTACTTGTTTCTTCATTGATAGCAGTGTGTTCTTTTATTGATGGCCATGCTAATCTAGCTCTTATTTCTTTAAAAAAAAAAGTAACAGTATAGCATTCTGCATCATTCTTCTGGCAAATAAATGGGGCTTAGTAAGATGGGAGAGGGGCTTTGTGAGATTGGTACTCAAACATTTTATGAAAGGTCAGGAGGCATGTGTACCTGAGGGCCTGTCTTCAGCCAGGGGAGAATACACTGTTTCATGCATCATTGTATCCAGTTGCCTGGAGTTGCAAAATTCTGAGTTTGAAGACCCCTCATTTTCATACATGAGGCTGAAGGCATACTTATGTGTGCATGTTAAAGAAAAAAAAATATAAAAAAATAAGTGTTTATAATAAATTCTAAATGGTTAAGATTACAGATAACACAGCATACCATAATTGGATGGAAGTCTACATAAACAAACCATGATCAATGAGTGCTGAATGTACACAGTATAGTTCTGTAAGTGAACATTAATTCTAGTTCCCTGAGACATCTTAACTAGCCCACATGATTTACACATACAGTATGTTGACAGAATGCAGAGTCAGTCTTGCTGAAAAGCATCTCTATGTGTTTCATCATGTAAAATAGAATCATTAGAAGATGTATGCAAGGGTACTCAGAATATGGTAACCATTGTATTTTTTCAGTGCTTAAATATAGGAGTTAAAGCTCCTGATGCAGCCCTTTTTGACTGATTGATCCTAGTAAAAGGTAAGAGGATGGGAAGACATACATAGCAGCATGTGGAAAACCACTAAACATTGCCAGGAATTTAGAAAATGTTGCAGATCACTAAAGGTTTAAACATAGGTGTGTAAAAAGGCATCTTCTGGGTTCTATTCCAAGCCATGTGAAATGGTGTTCTCACCTCTAGTGAGCACTGTTAAAACGTATTTATAGGCAGCAATATACACAAACCACATAAAACTCAAGCTAAATTATCTGTTAGAACAAGATTTCTACAGTACAGTTGCAGATTCATTTCCAGAGCTGAATCTGCCCCCTGCTTCATTTGTTTATTAGTATTTCTCCCTCACTTTTAAACTTACTCTGTCACCTTATTAGATCTCCAAATTAGGGCATCCCTGTAAAGGAAAGAGATAATACCTACCCCTCCCACAGCCAACACCACTTATCTCCACTGTCTTTATGGTGTATACTGGCTAAAACATCTTTAGCATCCGCCACACTTTCATGTGTGTGTCAGATCCCTGGTTCCCTCCTGTGCTTTGGGATTCCTTAATCAAATACCTATATCACTACCATCCTATATTAATGTAGGGGTAGGAAGAGGGAACCACAGCAGACAGGAAACATCCAACATCT
Source organism: Nanorana parkeri (assembly GCF_000935625.1). Lineage (NCBI taxonomy): Eukaryota > Metazoa > Chordata > Amphibia > Anura > Dicroglossidae > Nanorana > Nanorana parkeri. The sequence goes on from NW_017307372.1 coordinate 481,732, forward strand.
GACACACCTGGAAGTGTTGGATGTTGAAGATTTGCCAGTCAGTGTGATCTATAAAGACAGAGGGAATTGGTGACTGGTATTGGTAGTTGTAAGTATTACTTATTTATTTGCATTGATGCCTTTGATTCAGAGATTTTAAAAAGAGTCACTTTAGGCACTGGTAGTGATATAAGCATTGTTAGTGGTGATTTGCACAAAACATTTCTAGATGCGTAGGAAGCTGAAGACATCTCAACATATTCAACCCTAAAGAAATTGCTAATTATTCTTTATTACACTTAGATGACAGTATAGTAGCAGTTCTGCGTTGAGCTTTTTGATTACCAGCTAAAGTGCATTTCATTCTTCTTTATCATCATCCTCATTAAACAGTTTGTGAACATCACTACAGTCACCATTGATTCATTTGTACACAGCTACAATGTCTCTTCCTAAATGCCCCTTCCCTGGTGATGAAGTGTAATATAATTAATTGTTCCTCATAGCTGAGGTCCTCAAAACACCTTATTAATTTTTCGCTGAACTTTTTCTAATTCAAGGATATTCTTGTTGATTGGTGACCAGAATTGTACTACATATTGAAGATAATGCCCAACCAGTGTTTTGTAAAGGGGTATTAGTTTATCACTCAAATAAATACCCTTTTTAATGTATGAGAATATTTTGCTTGCTTTGTTAGCCGAGCTGTAGCCTGGCAATGCATGATGTTGCCAAGTCTGTAGTATACAAAAAAAACAAATCTTTTTTCCTTACTGATCCCCAAGTATAACACCTCCTAAGGATTATTTTAATGCATAGCTCCCAGAAGCATAACTTTGCATTTTTTAATATTGAACCTCATCTGCCAAGTAGCCACCAATCCCCCTTTTTATCATGGTCTTCCTGAAATGTTGCTTTATCTCATGCCAAAATTATTTGCTTGCATTAATTTGGTATCATCCACAAATGCCAAAACTGAACTCCTAATTCCAACCTCACTTTTATTTATAAACAGGTTAAACAGGATTGGCCCAAAGAACCCTAGTGCACCCCACTCACAACCTTAGACAATTTAGAGGCTGAATCATTTACCTCTACTCTCTGTACCTTTTCCTAAAGCCAGTTTTCTGTCAATGTACATGCAATTGCCTCCACACCAGTAGATCTTAGTTTGTATGGTTGTGGGATACAGGGTCAAATGCTTTTGCAAAATCCAGATAAATTACATCTACTGCCTTACCTCTATTCAAAATACTGTTCATTTGCTCATAGAATGCCATTTGGTTGGTATGAAAAGAAAACTTTTAACTAGCATATTCTTCAATAGAGACCCTTAGCATTCCCTCAAACCTTACCCCTTAATGTCAGACTGATTGGACTGTAGTTTCCTGGTACACATCTACACCCTTTTTTAAATATACATAGCACATTTTCTCCCTGAAGACACTTCCTAAGACATTTAGCTTTGCTGGTATGTTTTAGACCCCTATTTCTGGTAGTCACAAGGGTACTTCTTTATATTGGTATCAGCATTACAATTTTGTCTATTAGAGCCGTGTTTTTCATGTGCATAAACTGAAGAAACAACTGTATTTAACCCATTTGCCTTTTACTTGTAGTTTTCAACTATAGTCCTGTATATTCCTGTATATTCCTTCATGGGCCCATCCATACCTTTTTACTGAAAATATATTTGTAGAATTTTCTTGCTTTTTGTAGCAATGTTTGTTAGAGTCTTTTATTGGCCCCAACTGCTTTCTTGCATCTCTTATCGCATTCCTTGAAACTATTAAATGTTGAAGCTGTGCCTTCAATTTTGGATTTTTGAAGGCCATTTTTTTCTCCTTTATATGCTTTTTAAAACTTTGATTAAGTCACAATTACATTACTCAATGGAATGCACCAGTGAATGGCATTAAAGCATCCCTAAAAGACTCCCATTTCAATTATCACAGACATGTAGTTAGATGGGCAAGATTTCTTCAGATACCACCGGAGGAAGCGGAAGACTTGCTACTGGCAGGCTGGCTTTTAGTATGAAAAGCCATCATAAGTGAAGCATGGAGAGAGCTCCAGTTTAAAATCATACATAGAGCTTACTACGCCTTCAACTTAAAATATAAGTCCACTCCCCCAGACTGGCTAACCTCTTGTCCTAAATGCCAGGCCCCATCTCCGGACCTGGAACACCTACTCTGGTTGTGGTCCCATATACACCAATTTTGGGACCGAGTACTATCTTACATGAATACGCATTCAGGAACGCACCAATCCCGAGACCAAGCACTGTGCCTATTTCATGCCCCGGGAGCCTCACAAATACCTAAACCCAAATCCCTTTCCCGCTGGGAACACCTATGCATTATCGCAGCTAAAAAAGCCATATTAACAAACTGGTTGTCGACGCCCCCCCCTCTTTGAAACAGCTTACTGACCTACTCAACAAATTGATGACATTAGACAAACTTGATGCCCACTATAATAGTTCTTCCACAGAGAAGTTTTTTACTACCTGGATCTCATTTATAGTGTCCACCTTGTCACCAACACAGCTGACGGAGGTGATTACACTGTTCAAAGACACGGTTTGGAACCACACCGCCAAACTGGATGGATCCCTAGGGGTCCTAGATGTCCTTTAACGCTCCTTAATATATCCATGGTTTGTTTTGCTTTGATGCCTCCTATTGATTGCTTATTGATCCTTCTTATTACCCTTCAAATTAAATCTAGTCCCCTATAGACTCTTGTAGTCCCATCCAGATCCCACCATGCGCTGGACACCCTGAGATGCTACCAGGTGAATGCGATGCTTGCTCGCTAGTTTATATTGAGTCCAAAACAGGTTATCCCACACGTATGTCTGCTTAACAACTGCATGTGTATATCGTGGTAATGTTGTATTTCGATGCCTTTGATAATATAACACTGTTTTATAGCATGTCCTGATTAAGGACGTTAATTGCAAGTTTACGGCTGTACCCCGTGGGGGGCAGAATGATTTGTCTTCTTGTCTAATTTTGATAAAACTTTAATAAAGATTACTTGATAAAGAAAAGACTCCCTTTTCTCCTCTGTTCTCTTTATTGAAAATATTTGGTCCGATGTAGTGTCACACATTAAGGAGTGCAGCTTATTGCAGATGGCTTTTTTTAGTTCTCCTGTCAACCACATGCCTCTTTTTCCTGTAACATACATTTAAAAAAATCACAGTAGAACAGTATAATTTCTTGACTGATAGGCATACCCCTTCACCTCTTATACGAACCCTGTCTCCCTGGTGCAAAGTGTGCCCATGGATATTTACAGCTCAGTCCTGTGAGAAGTCCATCCAGGTTTCAAATACTCCCAAGAGGACAAAATTCTCTGAATAACATACGTTCTAGCTCATTCATACTGTTTGCAAGGCTTCTAACATTGGTGTGCATACCATTTAATTTTGTACTAGTGAGTGCCTAGCAATCTATTATTGCTGGCTCTTGTATTGCATTTGTTTTTGTGAGACTGTCTGCTTTGGCAATACGTAGAATGAAAAATACCTAGCTTGTGCCCCCCCCCTCCCACCATTCTATCCACCTGTATCCACCATTATTTTCAGATTATTATTTTTTTTTACACGCACCCCCCTCAGATTATAGTTTAAAAGCTCCTCCAACCTTCTAGCCATTTTCTTCCCTAACAGAGCTGCATTCTCCTTATTTACATGCAATGTATTCCTTTAGTAGAGCTAGTAGCTCCATGAACCCAAACCCCTCGTGCTTACCCCAGTTTCTCAACCACTTGCTTGCCTCCCTGAGCTCCTGCTACCTCTTGTGTGGCTTGGGACACAGGATTTTTTTCAGAATATACTACCTTGGAAGTACTTTTCTTCAATTTGGTACCCAAGTTCCTGAAGTCATTTTTTACAATGCTCCATCCTCCTGTAATTGTGTAATTTGTACCAATATGTCCTATGACAGCTACTGTAGGCATTGGGGTGAGTGGTCGAGGCTGCACCCTAGGCGGCTGCCTAGTTTGCCTACTGGCAGCACCGTTCCCGACTGTAGGTCCTTCCCAGCCCCCTGATAATCTGTCAGTGCGTCCAACCTGAGCACTCAGTAAACAGCAGACTGTTCCTAATACTTGAGACTCCTACCACTAGTTGATACTAGTGGTAGGAGTCTCAAGTATTAGGAATTCAGACAGGAAGTCTATCTTTGCCTGTACACCTGTTCTCATCCTTACTGCAGCAGTCATTCTCAGGGTAGCTACAGCAGGTATTCGGTTGCAGCAATGATACTCCTGATATCACTGATCGTAGAACTGAGCATCGTTATTGAGGTATATCAGCTCTCGACTAGCCTCTCTAACACTGATCCCTCTACCCTGCCATTTAACTGTGACTCAGTTACCTACCTCTGGATTCTTCACTTCATTTTTCCAGCAATGCTCCAGAGTGTTGCCAGTTAATTCTTTACATCCAGAATCTGGGCTTCCAAACAAACAACCTGCTCACATCATAAACAATGGTGTTGTTCAAGGAGAGCATACATGGAGCAGGACTCCTGCTCCCTGCACTGGTTAGGATTACCACTCATGAAAGACATGGTTGTCTCTAAATTATGAGGGTATTCATATTTTTATTGCCCTGTGTCTATAAGCAACACTATTTTAGACTAGTTGCTTACCCTAACCCTGCTTGCTCAGCAAACCTTACCTTATTTTAACTCTGCTTCTAGACTGGTGCAATGTATGGTACCAATTTAGATTAGTTACAGACCTTAACCCTGATCTGCTCAGGAAGTCTGCACTTAGTATAGCACTTATCACAGCAATATACTCACCTCAACCAACCCTACAATCTCATATCCCTGCTTGTAGAGCAGCCCTCTCCCTGTAGTTACCAGATCTCCCAGTTCCCCAGAAAGTTCCTTCCTATTAAACAGCAGCCAAACAGCACACAGACAGGCAGCTGCAGGAGGAACAAATCACAATTGTTAACCTGGGATTTTATTTTCTTCCAGGAGTGTGCTCATCTTGTGTTCCCCTATTTTCACTAATTCTCCAGCCCTGCAGTTTGTTATCCACAGTGGCCGGGCCCCCCTTTCTACTTTTCACCATTAGTACCACCAGCTACTCTCTTGCTGCGGGCTCCTCTTTCAAATCTTTTACAAGGATTTTTGGTCACAGTCACATACAATCTCCTACACTTGCAGTCTTAGGGGGTTATTCACTAAATTGCCAAAGGATCCAGCTGTAGCTTCGGCTGATCCTTCGGCTCTCTTCAGCCGCCTCTGCCCTTTACTTCAGTTGAACCGAAGGGCTGCTGTACGGGCTATTCACAACGTCCTGTACAACAGCAGAAGGCAGCCGAGCGGCTCAGCCAAGCCAAAAGCATATGCTTCTGCTCGACTGAGCCGAAGTGACAGCCGAAGCGTGGAGAAAGGTCGGCCGAAGCCGACCAATCTCCAAGCAAATTATAGCTGGGCAGAGCCAGCCGTGATCTCATGGTTTGCTCCGCCCAGTTGTAATGACAGATCTGCATCCCCAAATGACCCGGGGATGCTGATCTGTCATTAAACAATAACAACTGGGTGGAGCTGGCCGCGACATCACAGCCGGCTCCACCCACTTATTCATTAGCTGGGACCTGCCATAAGACTCTGGCAGGTGCCGGCCAATAGGAAACAGTTGGACAGAGCTGGCTGTCACCGCTAGCTACGCCCAATTGTTTTTCTTTTGCCGACATCTGTCAGATGTCAGCTTCATTATGCAGCGGGAATCCGTTGCATGCGGTCGGGTCAGTGTGGTGTTTTTTTAAATTATTATTTTAAATAATTTTTTCATTCTTTTCACTTATTTTCTTTTCTGCTCGGTACCACAGAGACCTCGTACCACTTATGAGAATAGGAGCGAACGGCAGAAAGTGAACTGCCGGAGCTTCGGCTCAGCCAATCCAGAGTCAAACTCCCTCTGCACTTCGGATCAGCCGAACATGAAGAGCATTTTCGGCTGACCAAAGGCAACCGGTGTACCTCTGATTTTAGTTGATGTATGGCTGAAATCAGGCTTACAAGACTGAAGTGAATACCTGAACACTTCACTTTGGCTGGGTTATTCACTCGACTGCCTTTGGCAGCTTTGCGAATAACCTCCTTAGTGTTGTGATGTGCCCACTTTTACACCCAGCCCCACTGACTCTTCTGATCCCTGATCCTGTGGCCACACACTCTCCCACACAGCCACCCTTGCAGTCTCGGCCACAGTCTCGGCCACAGTCCTTCAATGTGTTCTAGCACAAAATTTGTTTCGTTTTATTTTGTTTTGATTCAGATTTTATGTTATTTAGTTTTTCACGATTCGGGTCCGAAAGTCAATTCGTTTCAGGATTCGGACGAAATCTGTTATCGGTAGTCTGTATGAATTGTTGTTTTCGTTCGTTTGTTGCAGCAAAGTGACACGAGGGGGAAAAAAACCGTGAGGTTCTCCCCCAATTCATACCAAACCCTTTAGGTCTGGTAGAAATTTTAAGGGGGAACCCCAGCCCCCCAAAAAATGGGGGGGGGAAATGGGGTCCCCCTAACATTCCTACCAGACCTTTGATCCAAGCACAGGCCCGGCAGGACAGGAAAGGGGGGGTACGATCGAGCGGCTTCCCCTCCCTGCGCCTTGCCAGGCCACGTGCCCTCGGCATTGGGAGGATGTCCCCATGCCGATGGGGACAAGGGCCTCTTCCCCACAACCCTGACCCGATGGTTGTGGCGGTCTGGGGGCAATGGGACTACTACTCATCCACTAAAGGGTTAAATTCAAAGTCAAACAAACCACACTTAGAAAAAATCCTTTAATTGAAAAATAAAAAAATCTCTATCTATGTAATCCAGCGTCAATCACGATGCACATCGCCCGCTGACCAGCCAAAATAAAAAAAAAGTCACGACAATTGTCCGAACCTGAAGAAAACACATCACAAAATGATATCTCCTGCCCGAAAGTAAACAGATGGGCAGAGCGAGCCATGACATCACGACATTCTCACCTGTCAAATATCACATAGCATTCGGGAGCTCCTGAATGCCATTCGGGTCTGGGAGCCGAGGTGTCATAATACTCTTCATAACGAATTTCGGAATTGGAAATTCGGATTCATTTGCATTCGTTATGTCTGTAATTCGGAATTTGGATACATCCGAATCTCCGAATTTCTGAAATTGCGTCCGAATTTTGATTCAGAACGAAATGAATCGCACATGTCTAATGTGTTCCCTCTTTTGGTGAAAGGCAACCTACCATGATCCAAACATACTAGATTGCATGCCTCACTGCTGCCAAGAAGAGAAATCCAAATGGCCTCTAATATTTAACCTTTTGCAAACCAGAAAAATATTTGGTATGTATTCATATAAACACAAATGTTACACCAGCAGCAGGAAGCAGTTTGGAAGCAGTAGTAAAAAAAAAAAAAAGTTTTGGTTTCCAAATTAGTGTTCCTAAATTTAGCATCTTGCAGAATATGCACCCATTCATTTGTATAACATGTTTTCTTTCTCCAGACTGGATTTCCCAGACAACCTTCCTCTACCTAATTTACATAACTATTTCTTGCCTTATTAATACACTCTTGCCTTCTGTCTCCCCCTATAGATTGGATGAGAGAGAAAATGTTAAGACATTCTCCCTGAATGCCCTATTCACCTCACTCTTTGTAGTTTTACAAAAGCTGCAACCTCTGGTTCTGTGTATAAATTTACAGTTTCTTCATTTATTCCTTTTTTTGCATTCTCAAACTGTTCCATATTCAATTCTCAACACTTTTCTGTTCCAATGGCATTATCCGATTCCTTTTTCAGATGGAACACCTTGTTTTAGATCCATATGTTACAGTTGATCTAATCATAGTTTTCAAAAGTTTAATTTTCAGACTTCTGGAAATTCTACTTAATATTAATAGTGAGTGCACTGCAAAGTAATATATAATTCCTGTCTTTTTCTACCTTGAAATTCATGACTTTCTCTAATAATAATAATCTATCCTAAATACTAAATTCATTACCTTGCTAACATTCATAGTTGTATTTGCTGTCCTCCAAAGTAGCCCAGTGTTATTATATAGTTGGTTCTCTCTTCAATGATAACACCGTTAGAGCCTTCTTAAACCAAATGGTATCTCATTTTCATCACATTTCCCCAAGACAGGTTTGTATCAGGTTTGTTCCCCTGGGCCCACTATGCATCCACAACTATAGGTTTGTAGCAGAGATACCGCTTAATATATTAAATCCATGTATTCCATACAGGTGTTTTAGGCTTGCTGGCCATCATCCGTGCAATGTATGAAAACCATAGTTTCTGGAGTAGGGCTTAGGGACCAACAAGACAGTATAACTAGACAAGAGTGGATAACTGGTATAAGTGGCGCTATAAACCCCAAAATATCTATAAAGAAAATACTGTGTACAAAATAAATATAGAAAAAAACAGAGAAAAAGGGGTTTCTGAGAGGTATAAAACCAATACATGTGTAAAAATGATATCCACATTTTATTATACAGTAATTACATTATATAAAAGAATCAATTGTAATACATATGAGTATAAAAAAAAACAATTGGCTAAAACACACACAAAGTTCCTAGGATATGCCCAACGTCAACCAGTTATATCTTAATTAAATATCCATAGTTTAGTTGCAAACATAATAATTGTCATTAATTATTCATTGTTCATTTACTGATTGTCATTAGTTTTTCAATGTTCATTTACTGGAACAGACATATCCGGGTCCCGACGCGTTTCGCACCAACCTTCTTCAGGGGCCCACGGGGGGCTAATCTAACAATAATAATAACAATTATACATCAATTGATTTAATTGCATAATTCAATTCATTAATAAATGAATATAACATAAATTAGAATGTTTCAGCAATCGGCACCACAGGTATGAGGCCCCCCGAAAGGTGGGTACCCCGTACTTACCAAACAACTAGTGGACCGTTCCCGACAATCTCCCCACTGGTAGCTAATAGGGGTGATGAGTCGGTATGTCCCCAGCAGGGCCGCACCTCCATCTCCGCAAGAGGTGACCCCCCTAAAATGGAGTCCCCACCCGTGGCGCAGATCACAAAAAAACACATAAAAATTAAACCCACATATCTTTTGTATGAAAAATAAATAAATATATAAATAGCATTTTTATGTTCCCGATTGCTGAAACATTCTAATTTATGTTATATTAATTTATTAATTAATTGAATTATGCAATTAAATCAATTGATGTATAATTGTTATTATTATTGTTAGATTAGCCCCCCGTGGTCCCCTGAAGAAGCTTGGTCCAGTAAATGAACAATGAAAAACTAATGACAATCAGTAAATGAACAATGAATAATTAATGACAATTATTATGTTTGCAACTATGGATATTTAATTAAGATATAACTGGTTGACGTTGGGCATATCCTAGGAACTTTGTGTGTGTTTTAGCCAATTGTTTTTTTTTATACTCATATGTATTACAATTGATTCTTTTATACAATGTAATTACTGTATAATAAAATTTGGATATCATTTTTACACATGTATTGGTTTTATACCTCTCAGAAACCCCTTTTTCTCTGTTTTTTTCTATGTTTACATTTAGAGGGGGAGAGGTCCAATTGGGGAGCTACTGTCGAGGCAGACTCAAAAGTTGATTATTTTACAAAATAAATATCATAAATCTATAGTGCAAAATCATACGTGAATTAATAACAAACAAAATGTCAAATGACAATTACTTATATCATATATCAGTGTCCTGTGAAATCATAAAAAAAGTGTATAAACCCAGCATTTCCAATCAAATAAACCAATATCTTCGTATAAAGCGAACTTTCTTAAGTTACACTCTTCACAATTCAGTGTTCCATAAAACTTCAGTGAAGCCTTCTCACAGATGCATTTAATCATGCAACTAAATTCTTCAGTGCTCCTTTCTTCAGTGCTCAAACAATATATGCTGCTCACCTCCTTGCCTGGACCTTTTTTCATATGAGATTCAGTCACAAGTGCTTATGTTGATCCAACTTCTTTCCACACCGACACACTCGGCTGCATTTATCACCTCTATAGAAACGATCTTACTTCTTGCTTTTGATTATGCCTGTCTCCATTTCAGAAAAAAACAAAAAAATAGAGGTATATATCATAGGGCAAACCGTGAGAGATGAAATGTGTAAGCGGCGTTGGAGTGGGAGAGACACTATGGCTGTGTATACCTTGTAGTTTGAACTTTGCATGGAATTTACAACAATAAAGTTGGATTTGTATGGACCTCGGTTTTGTGCGGCTGATTGAAGAGATATTGTAAAACGGAAATATTATTATACATATATGTATTAACGTCTGCTCTTTTATATGTGAGGTTGTTGGTGTTAGGCATCCAATTTATGTTGTTGAGTGGCAAGACTGGTACAAGACAACAGAAGGGCAACAGTGCATCAAATTACTGCAGATCTTAATCAGGGATCCTCTCAAATGATCTCTGAACGCACTGTTCGCCATACACTGCATTGCATGGTATATGGAGCCCGAAGACCTGTTCGAACACCTTTGCTGTCTGCAGTTAACAAGATAAAACATCTCCAATTCGCACAGGAACACAAGGATTGGACAGTCGAGTGTTGTAAAAAAGTCATGTGGTCCGATGAATCATGTTTCCAGTTGGTTCATGGAGATGGCAGAGTGAGAATTTGGCAGAAATAGCATGGAAGCATGCACCCCACATGCATGAGTATAACCCTTCAAGCTGGTAGGGGCAGTGTTATGATTTGGGCCCTTTAATTCGTGTGGAACAACGTCTGAATAGCACAACATACCAAAGTATCGTTGCTGATCAAGTTCATCCTATCATGTTGATGGCGTATCCCAATGGAGATGGCTTCTTCCAACAAGACAATGTGCCATGCCACGGTGCTCGTATTGTGCAGGAGTGGTTTCAAGAACATAAGGGAGACTGTACCTTGCTTAGGTGGCCCCCACAATCACCAGATCTCAATCCAATTGAGCATTTGTGGGACAAAGTTGAAAGAGCTATCAGGCAGCTGGTTCCACAACCATCAAATCTCATAGAACTGGACAGTGCTATTCATTAGGCATGGTGTCAGATTCCTCGCATCACCTTTCAACATCTCGTGGAGTCAATGCCAAGAAGAATCGCTGCAGTATTGAAGGCAAAAGGTGGCCCAACGACGTACTGATCATAATCTGGCCACTCAGTAATATATATATATATATTAGGGATGCACCGATACAAGCATCGGTATCGGCCGCGATACCGAGTATTTGCATGAGTACTCGTACTCGTGAAAATACTCCAAAACATAAAACGAGTACCTGTGCCGCGTCCGAGATTGAAGGTGAGGGGGGGGGGCAAAAAAACGGCGGCGGCCGCCGCGAAAAAACAAGCACATATAGACGATCGGCGGGCTATGGAGCCGCCGATCGTCTATATGTGAAACACCCGGTAACGGGTGTTTGCATTGGTCGGGTCTTTTCTGCCAGTGCGTGCCCGCGAGCAGAACAAAAATGCCGTCTGGAGACCGCAACCCGCCAATGCTGCAGTGCCGTCCGTCCATTTTTTTACAACGGGCGGACGGCAAGTGGTTAATCCTGGGAAAGTACATGGTCATTATATACTGTTTATTTCTTCAGGATAGGGTAAATGACACCCAGTTATTATTCACTTATATAAAGCCAACTTTCCTCGTTTTACCAATCTTCAAATTATTTGATTGAGCATTACAATATTTTCTCTTTTCCGTTAAAGTTCAAACTTCACATCTATTTATCATTTATTGCTGTTGAAACCCTTTCTTTACTACAGTAGCCTCTTTGCACAGATATTTGCTATATTTCTTTTGGAACTTCTCTTTTGTTTCTTCTAATTTCATATTTTTCTACTTCACTCTGCCAGCACATTTTATTTACAGGGTTTTTTTCAGAAAATAATCTGTACTTGCTCTATTTATCTATCTGTACAATTTTGAGACCCATCTCCTTGCTCCCATTTACATTCAAACTTCTCGATCGACTGGTCTACAACCGCCTGAGCCGCCACCTTACAGTTAACCTTCTTGACTCATTTTAATCTGACTTCCGTCCACAACACTCCACAGAAACTTCCCTTCTAAAATGTACTAATGATCTAATAACTGCAAAAACCCTCTACTCTATACTCATACTTTTGGACTTTTCTGCTGCCTTTGACACAGTTGAGCTCCCACTTCTCCTTCATAAACTCCATTTCCTTGGCCTCCAAGACTCTGCTCTCTCATGGTTCACCTTATACCTATCCTAGTGCACCTTCAGTGTCACCTACAGCTCTACCTCCTGCTCTTCTCTTTCCGTGGGGTCTCCCAAGGGTCTGTCTTTTGGCCCCTTCTATTCTCCATCTACACCTCCTCCCTGGGTCAGTTAATAGCCTCCCATGGCTTCCAATACCATGGTGATTACACCCAATTCTATCTATCCACTCCTCAGCTCACCCCCTCTGTCTCTTCCCACATCACTAACCTACTCACTGACATATCAACATGTATTTCACACCATTACCTCAAACTCAATCTGTCCGAAACTGAGCTTATAATATTTCCTGTTCTCCGTGTTCTCTCCCCCGACTTCTCCATTATAATCAACAGCACTATGATCAACCCTTCCCTTCAAGCCAGGGTGCTCGGAGTAATCCTTCATTCTGAGCTCTCCTTACAGCCCCACACTCAATCACTATCTAAATCTTGCCAACTCAACACCTCCGTAACATTTCTAAAATTCGCCCCTTATTTAACAAGCGAACCCGCAAACCTTCTGATTCACTCCTTTGTATTCTCTCACTTTGACTACTGTAACTGCCTCCTTGTTGGCCTACCACTAAACAGGCTATTCCTCCTTCAGTCCATCATGAATGCTGCTACTAGACTCATCCACCTTACCAGTGTCCACCTCCCCTCTCTCCACTGGCTCCTGATTGCCCAATGAATAAAATTCAAAATACCAACAACTAGGGATGTTCCGATATTTGGCATTTTCATGAGAACTAACAGGGTTGCAGGGGTTGCAGCTGGGACATAGCTCTGGCGCTCCACCACTGTCCTGAAATCATAAGTCTGTATTGTTTTCGAAAAACTGTCACATGACAATAAACAAAAATGTATCAGTACTTGTATCTGTGAGTACTTGGGACAAGTTTTGGTACCTGTACTTGGAAAAATGGTATCGGTGCATCCCTTATATTTATGTATTAATAAAATCATACAGTAAAACAAGGATGCACAAATCCCAGGAGCTCTGTATGCTCCTTTAAAATGACAGCTGCCTCCTAACTTTTGAATTTTTCTCTAGTCTCAGAGCTGGAAAAGTGTCTGTACATGGACTTGTACCGAGTACGGTACTTGGTATCTGAAGATCCCTACTAACAAACAACATACAAAGCCATCTACAACTCCACCCTAACCGACATCACCCACCTCATCTTAAAATGTCATGCAAACCGTCCTCTCCGCTTCTATCAAGACCTCCTGCTCTCTAGCTCTCTCATCATCTCCTCCCATGAAAATTCATCCCAGGACAAACAATTTCCACCAAGCAGGCCTGGTTTGAGCTTGTTGGCCTTGGTTATTAAAGTGACTACAAACATACAAGTGTTCTTCGATCAAGCCATAAATGGCTTGAGAAAATGTTCTCAAATATGTGAGGGTATCTTTAGACTGAATGGAAGATAATTTATGAATATTATCAAACTGTTTCTTTCAAGAAAATTAATCCAGGGATGTGTAATTTTTTTGGGGGGAATGTATAGATATATTTTTTGCTCACATAATTATGGTATAACCTCCAAGAATAGTGTTGCTACAGTTCATTCTTATCCAAAGTTTATCACAATGTTATTCTAGCATTTGCACTCTTAGGCAGTTTACATTATTTCCACTTTTATATTCATACCAATATTTACTTTTTTGAGCTAGTTACTCTATCTATGCAGTTTTTTTTACCGACTCTTTATGGTACTTTTGTTTTATTTATTGCTTTGTCCATGTCATTACATTTGACCACATATTACTATGTGGAGTTCTAGCCATTCATTTTTTTTTCTCCTATTACTTAAATTACGCATTTAATCTGCACTCTGAAACATCCACAGATAGGCTGCTCCCACTCACTGCTTGCTGCTGCTGAACAGTAATATTTTTCTGGAAAAGCACTTTAACTGTCTTTTGCACTATGTGTATTAATAGTACAAGTATACTATAAAGAAATGGTTCATTAGCCCCTACCTACATCAAGAATAAAAAAAAAAGCACTAACCCTAAGTCACTAGTAGCATTTATATATCAATATATATTATCCTTTGTCATTCCTAACCCAAGAAAACTTTTTAATTAATAAAACTGTTTACAGTGATATTAAAATGTGTTTTCACTAAAACTACATTACAGTTTTATATTAATGTTTACTTCAGATGGTTATCATAGATGAAGACCTGGTGCGGCATGCAAATAAAAGCAATAGGAAGGTGATGGGCCATGCTGCACTGAGAGCTCTAAATCAGTGGTCCCCAACCCCCGGGCCGCGGACCGGTACCGGTCCGTGGATCAAATGGTACCGGGCCGCGGTCCGGTCATGCAATATATGGCAGTGCACGGTCCCGGTGTTCGAACACCGGGGCCCCGCACTGCCGACGGGCTTCACAGTGAGGGGGCGGGTCCTGTGACTCACCTCCCCTCCCGGCTGCGTCCATAGTAACAGGCGGCGGGAGGGGAGGTGAGTCACAGGAGGCGTGTGTGTCACAAGCCCCACCTGCAGCGTCCATCTCCTGGCAACCACCTATCACAGCCTTCTCTGCTCTCTGTGCCCGCCCGCCTCCAGCCATCCTCTCTCCCCCTGACACACCGCTCGTTGTCTCGGGCTGGCTTGCTGACACAGGACCCCTTCATCCTCCGATGTCCCCTTACGTCACAGACCCCTGCACCCTCCAATCCGCCCCTATGTCACAGACACAGCACCCTCCAATCCCCCGGCATCATTGACACAGACCCGTCAACCCTCCAACACCAGGAATCACTGACACAGGACCCCTCCACCCTCCGACACCCCAGCAACATTGACACACACCCTTCCACCCTCCGACACCCCGGCATCACTGACACAGACCCCTCCACCCTCCGACACCCCAGCAACATTGACACACACCCCTCCACCCTCTGACACCCCAGCATCACTGACAAAGACCCCTTCACCCTCCAACACCCTGTTGATGTCGCAGACACAGATCCAGCTACCCTCCATCACAGACACAGACCACACTACCTACCAACATCCCATATGTTGTGCCGCAGACCGATTTACCTTCCAAATCGCCAACATCACTGACAGAGCGCTTCACCCTCCAAACCCTGCCGATGTCACTGACCTAGATCCATCTACCCTCCATTACTCCCTACATCACTGACACAGACCCCTCGAAACTCCCCTTATGTCACAGACACAGACTGTCTGCCCTCCAATACCCCAGCATCACAGACACAGACCCCTCCACCCTCCAACACCCCAACATCACTAACATAGACTCCTTTCTCTGTCAACACCTCCATGTCACTAACATAGATCCCTCCACCCTACATTGCTTACACAGTCTCTCTCCTTCTTGCGCCCCAGCATCACTGCATCAGTGCACGGTCCCGGTGTTAAATACAATTAAATTAAAATTATTAAATCAAAACAATCTAAAATATAAACAATCAATGTCCCCCCCTCAGCGGGCCGCGGTAAAATTATCAAACGTTGACCGGTCCGCGGCGATAAAAAGGTTGGGGAGCACTGCTCTAAATCAATGGTCAAACTTTAACATGGAAAAGCCTTAAGGGCTATGTCATGTGTGGATCATGGAGACTGCCACTTCTCCTTTGGAAATGTTAGTTGGTTGACTGCCATACTGAACCTTTGACTTTAATTCTTTCTAAAGGTGGCCATACACTGTACAACCTGTACAACCTTAGTCTTGCGATGGTTGTAAAGGGATTAAAAAACGTACGATCTGCCCATCTTGGACGGGCAGATCGCACTCTCGATCATCGCAAGCCACGCTCCCTGAGGGGCGGGCTTGCGATGACTGTAATGAGGGGCGGGCTTACGCTGACTGCAAACGGGCAGTGTGCGCGTGCGCACACCGGCCCGTTCGGCAGTTGGCGAACCAGCAGGCCACCAACTCGCCGAGAATCGTACGATTCCCGGCGGGTTTTCAAACATGCTGGTTCGATGGAAGACGTGCGACCATACAGTAGAAACGGTCGCATGCCTTCCATACACTGCACGGTTCTCGTACGATCGCGGGATTTCCCGCGATTCTCGTACGAGAATCGTGCAGTGTATGGGCACCTTAAGTCACTGATCTAGGACAAGTATATAATTAAGGAATACTGACACTTTTTTACACTCATTTATAGCATGCTTGTTCCTGGATCTGTGACTCAAAAGTACGTAGGGTCCAATTCCACCTTTGTAAGTGATTAGCATGTATTGTGTTAATGTAGAGGTGCAGTGATGATTAGTGATGAGCCAAACACCCCTGTGTTCGGTTCTAAATTGAACTTTCGAACATGGAAAAAGTTCTAATTCGAACTTAGAACTCAATGTAAATCTATTGGACCAGAACTAGCCGAAGGATCAGCCGAAGCTACGGTTACTCGCAGGCTACTCGCTGCTGTTCAGCCTATTCTCATAGGAGCCGAACAGCAGTGAGTGAATAGCTGAATGCCACAGAGTGGCATTCGGTTCGGCTATTCTGCTCGGCACCTCTGTGGTCCCAAGCAGAATAGAAAAACTGTTTAAAAAAGTAGAAAATAAAAAAATGATTAGCAGACCCAGAGGTGATATGAAAGCCCACTCTGCTGAGTTCTCATGGTACTGACAGATCAGCATCCCCTGGTTACCAAGTTATCAAGTAACCAGGGGACGCTGAACCGTCAGTACCATGAGAGCTCAGCAGAGTCGGCTTTTATATCACCTTCAGCTTTGCTAAGCTCTCATTGTAATGCAGGGGGGAGAGAGCACCCCCCTGAAATGATGGCAGATAGCAGAGAAAGCAATAGCTTCTTTGCTATCTGCAAGTTTCTTTTTTTTAGTATTCTGACAGCTGCTGCCGTCAGAATTAAAAAAAAGAAAATAATCAGCATAGGATAGCATAGCTAGATTGGCTATTTCAATTTGCAATATCCAATAGCAAGCTGGCTTTTGCACCCACCCTATGCTGCTGTCAATCACTAAAAGAGGACCTGATGGAGAACTTCAGGTCCTCTCTGCTGATTGACAGCACCAGTGGGCTGGTGCAATAGCTAGTTTGCTATTGGCTATTGCAAAGTGAAATAGCCAATAGGAGTGTAGCTATGCATTCCTTTGCTGTTTTTTTTTTTTTAATCTGACTGATGGCGGCCGAGCAGAGTAAACTTTTGCAGGAGAAAGTGTTTCTCTCCCGGGCGGCCGGGAGCCGCTATCTAATTGCGGTAGACTCCCAGAGCGTCCGGGAGAGTAAGGACAGATCAGCATCCCTGGTTACCTGGTAACCAGGGATGCTGATCTGTCATTACCCTGAGAACCTGCGGAGTTCTCAGGGTAATGATAGATCAGCGTCCCTGGTTACCTGGTAACCAGGGGGCACTGATCTGTCTCTGCAAGTGGCCAGAGCCAGCTGTGAGATGATGGCTGGCTCCACCCAGCTGTTAGTAGCAGGCTGTCGGCCAATAGCACATGCCTTCGGCTCGACCAACTTCGGGAGCTGTACGGGCTATAGTGAATAGCCCGTACAGCAGCCCTTCGGTTCTGCTGAACCGAAGGGGTCCTGGGGCCGAAGCTAGCCGAAGGATCAGCCGAAGCTACGGCTAGATCCTTCTGCAGCTTTGTGAATAACCCACTATGTAAAGGTGGCCATACACTTTACAACCAGCGCAAGACCTTAGTCTTGCGCTGGTTGTAAAGTAATTAAAAAAATGTACGATTTGCCCATCTTGGACAGGCAGATCGTACTTGCGATCATCGCAAGTCCACCCCCCTGAGGGGGTGGTTTCCGATGATCGCAATGCTGAACGGGCAGTGTGCGCGTGCGCACAGGGGCCCGTGCGGCATTGATCTCACGATCATGCTAAAAACCAGCCGAAAATCGTACGATTCTCGGCTGGTTTTCTAGCATGCTCCTTAGACAAAAGACGTGCGACCGTACAGTAAAAATGGTTGCACGCCTTCCATACACTTTGCGATTATCGTACGATAGTGGGATTTCCCGCGATTATCGTGCGATAATCGCACAGTGTATGGGCACCTTAAGGAGGTGAAGGGAGGAGTAGATGACCTTGGACAGCACAGAGAGTAATTAGGAATTGGGCTATGGAGTGCATGGAGGGAGGAGGCTGTGCTAGGAAATGTAATCAAATTTTGTAACAAGTTCAAAACTAAATTAAAAGAATGTTTATGTAAAGGAAAAACACTGCAATTAAGCATAATTTGTCTGTGCTTTTACCTGCAGTTTTTTAAGTGGGTGACAGGTCTCTTTAATAAACATAAAACATCCAAGGCCAGTTATTTTGTTTATTAACCTGTGTCAAAAACTGTAAAAAGCTCAAAGTGATACTGGTCTTTAAAATGGCTCAGTGATTTCTTTGCAACGAACAATATCCTGTGTTAGGATTACTAAAGGCAAATATTGCAATATTTTGACCCAGTTAATTGATCCAATTGCCTTTTGGGGGTAAGGAAGGTTTGGCTACAGTTTTCCATTTAACTAATTAAATAGAAAAACTGCGGATGACACCAAAATAGGGAGGGTAATAGACACGGACTTAGACACTATAACATTACAGGAGGACCTGGATAAAATAGGGGAGTGGGCATTAATGTGGCAGATGAGGTTTAATGTCGATAAATGCAAAGTAATGCACTTTGGAATTAAAAATAAACAAATGGGTTATACAATTATGGGTATGCCGCTGGGGAAGTCAGAAATGGAGAAGGATTTGGGGGTCATTGTAGACCACAAACTGAAAGGTAGTTTGCAGTGCCAGGCTGCTGTAAACAAAGCTAGCAGGGTCTTGTCCTGTATTAAAAAGGGGATGTATTGCAGGGACAAGTCTATAATTTTGCCACTTTATAGATCATTGGTTCGACCTCATCTGGAGTACGCGGTCCAGTTCTGGTCACCAGTACTAAGAAAAGATGTCCTTGAGTTGGAAAAAGTCCAGCGAAGGGCAACCAAACTAATTAGGGGTATGGAGGACCAGAGCTACGAGACGAGGCTACTAAATTTAAACATGTTCACATTAGAGGTGAGGAGATTAAGGGGGGATATGATTTCCATGTACAAAATGTTTAATGGTGGTAGCAACATTAGCGATAAACTGTTTAAAATTAACTCCGTTACAAAAACTAGAGGCCATCACCTAAAATTGGTGGAAAAAAAATTCCAGCACAAGGGGCGAAGGGGGTTCTTCACAGTAAGATCAGTTAGGGTCTGGAACTCACTGCCACAGGCGGTGATTTCAGCAAATAATGTGGAATTGTTCAAGAAACTTTTGGACGATTTCTTAAGGGACCGTAATATACAGGGGTACAGGTACTCCTAGAATGAGATCCTAATAGGTTGGACTTGATGGACTAATGTCTTTATTCAACCTCAAATACTATGTAACTATGTAACTATGAATAGCAAATGGAAATTGCTACACAAATATTTAGGTTGAAAAAAGATTGCATTGTTTATTAACTTCACTCTTACCTAGAATTAAGTTTACTTAGATAATTAAAACATGGTGGTTCCTTAAAATAAGCTCCTACATATTGTTCTTTCCCTTATTTATTTAGCCAGTTAATGGTGTTGAAGGCACAATGAAGGAAATTTTACATTTTCGGTGCAAGCAATAATATCTATGTCATTGTCTACCTTATTCTTTTCTAGGCTTTCTGTAGATCAACATTTCCCAACTGCTCTGTTGTCTTTATTGCAGGAACTCGGTGTGTGTTCTAATAAGAGACTGCTGATAAAAGGAGTGAGACAAGTCCATGAGCAGGAAATTACATTCTCTACAATTAAAAAAACTATTTATAGAAGTGTTCCCATACAACAACATTAGCTTTTTTTGCCAATTTTAGAAAATTAGAGCTGCAGATTGAAACAAAAAGGTGATTTCTAATAACATTAAATGATACAATGGCTCTATTTTTTATACATACAGTGAATAGCGTTGCGGCATTATTTCAGTTCCACGTGGTATATTTTTTAGGTTTTTTAGTCTACTCTAATGTATTATAATTTTTTTAAGACAGGTAGCAAATTTGGATACACATATTTTGACCTCCTTGGTTTTTATTGGGATTCATTTTCCTGGAGTTTATGTAATATGTGCTGATTAAAATTATATCACATTAGTACATTAGTGTGACTTTTATCAATGTAGCAGAATGGTAAAGCTGAAAATAACCGTATATATTTTACTTTTGGAGAGCTTTATTCTGCTTTCAAGTCTACATTACGATGCACGCAAGGGATGTTTGACCTAAATTGTGACAACATTGTAATAAAATTAAGAAATTCAAATGACATTTTGTTCACTTAAGTGAGCAGTTTATGCTTGCGCAGTGAAAACAAATGTCATCCAAATTATCCAACGTCATTGTTGCTAATTGACGATTAATCTGGGGAGGGGACATTTTTTATTTGTTTTTGGGATATATCTATCTATATACTGTATGTGTGTATATATATGGTACCTGTGAACGCAAGAATGGTGGTAAAAAGAAAGTGCAGAGCAATAATGAAGGTAACATGAAAGTGCAGAGCAAGAATAATAACAAGAAGGTTTTTAGGAAAATAACCATTGAATTGAAGAAGGAAATTGTAGAAAAACATGATCGTGGTATTTGTGTGACTGACCTGGGCTTGGAGTACAAGATGGCGAAGTCGACCATCTTGACTTTGTTGAAGAATAAAGATGGCATCAAAGGAGATGATGTGGCAAAAGGAGTAACGATGTTAACCAAGCAGAGAACACAAGTACCGGAAGATGTGGAAAAACTTTTGTTAGTGTGATTGAAACAGCTGGCAGGTGATAGTGTTAGTGAAGCTATGATCTGTGAAAAAGCCTGGAAATTGCACAGTGATTTGCTGCAACAAAACCCCTCTACAAGTTCATCTAGTGATGAATTTAAAGCCAGTAGAGGGTGGTTTGATAAATTCCGCAAGAGAAGTGGCATCCACAGTGTGATAACACATGCTGAGGCTTCCAGTTCTGACAAGGCCGCTGCAGAAGCCTACAAGAAAGACTTTGCGGAATGCATGAAGGCAGAAGGATACGTCGCTCAACATGTGTTCAACTGCGATGAAATAGGGCTCTTTTGGAAGAAGCTGCCGAACTGAACCTATATAACGCAGGAGGAAAAGGCACTGCAGTGGCTCAAGCCCATGAAAGACAAATTGACCCTTTTGCTCTGTGCGAATGCAAGCGCCGGTCTGAAGATTAAGCCACTACTGGTGTACCCTTCCGCGACCCCAAGTGCATTTAAGGAACATAATGTGAACAAGGCAAGACTGCCTGTCATGAGGAGGGCCAATGAACCGAGGGGCTCCAGCGGCTGAAGCTAGCCGAAGAATCAGCTGGAGCTAGCTTTGTGAATAACCCTCTGAGTTTTCCTTTTAGTAAGCAAGGACAACTATCAAATTTTTCATATTAGCATTGGTGTTTTGGTAGTATTAACTGGTCATATTTGTGTTTAAAATAAATGCCCTGAAAAACACACTTTTAAAATCTGACTGAAACTTGATGCTACCATATAGATAACACACTTAATAAGTAAACTCCTTAAATTTAGACTGGTTTAAACTTACCTTATTTATAGTAGTTTGTTACCTCTTTTGTGCTGTGTTTGCTGTACAAAAGACATTTCATTGACCTTATTGTTGCAGCACTAATAAATACATTATCTTAGTGTGATTACTTAACACACTACTTCATGGCATTACTTCTCCTCCCCACTTTTAATGATTGGCACTTTCACACTTTAACCTTTATCTCAGTGATACTAATTACATTATAGACACTTTAATATCACTGAAAGTAAAGCAAGCACAATGAGAATGATATAATAATATAGACATAGGGTTTTGTATTCTTTCTGCATAATAATGATACAATCTGCATTGCATAGCCACAGCACAGAAATCGGTAAAAAGACTTTCAGTCAGGATAAATATCATTGGTGACCATGTATAATAATAAGTTATATCCACGTGGACCCTTTTTCATTTTTTTTATCATAAACTGAGGCAACAGTCGTTCTAAAACTTACTTATAGCTGAGCGCTCATTCCTTTGCACAGCAGATTGTTGATATGGGTGCAGCAGGAAATTTTCTCTGATGAGTGGACGTGAATTCCATGGGGGTTACTCACTAATTGGGTGGAGCGAGCCGTGATGCCACGGCTCACTCCGCCCATCTGTTTACTTTTGGGTAGATGTCATTTTGCAGTGAGTTTTCATTCGTTTCGGACTTTTTTTTTATTTCGGCGGGCGTCGTGCATCATGATTGATGCTGGATTACATTGATGGAGCCATTTTTTTAAATGAAAGGAATAGTCAAAAATGTACTCTTTTAGGGTTATTCACAAAGTGTGAATAATCAACCCGAAGTGAAGTGAGCCGAACACTGTTTGGCTATTCACCTCAGGCTTGTATGGCTGATTTCAGCCGTACAACGGCTGAAATCAACCGTACATTGGCTTGGTTTGGCTGGCTTTGCTTCCGCCGACCATGTTCATCATGTTCGGCTGAGCGGAAGTGCAGAAGGAGTTCTCATTCTATTCTCACAGGGGTTAACCAGCAGTGAGTGAATAGCCGAATGCCACCGAGCGGCATTCAGCTCGGATATCCTGCTTGGTTGCGTTCGTGGTACCGAGCAGAATAGCAAATCAGTGCAAAAAGTAAAAGAAAAAAAATGTTTTAAAAGGTAAATAAATGATAAATCTTAAAAAAATAAATAAAGATTTCCAAAAAAAGACAAAAATAAAGATTTAAGAAAAAGTAACAAAATAAAGATCAATGAAAAAAGAAAAAACTAAAATAAAGATAATTAATTTTTTTTTTAAATAAATAAAGAAACAAACAATTGGGCAGAGCTAGCAGTGACAGTTAATTCCGCCCAATTGTTTCCTATTGACCAGGACCTTCTAGAGTCTTCTAGCAGGTCCCGGCCAATGAATAACAACTGGGCGCAGCCGGCTGTGATGTCAAAGCTTGCTACGGCCAGTTGCAATGACAGATCTGTCATTGCAACTGGGCGGAGCCAGCCGTGAGATCATGGCTGGCTCCGCCCAGCTGTCAGTTGCAAGGCTTGCTTCGGGTTTCAACTCGGCTCAGTCGAGCCAAAGCATAGGATTTTTCTAAAAGTGTGGTTTGTTTATTTACTTTGAATTTTAACCCTTTAGTGAATGAGTAGGGGCACAAGTACCCCTTACTCATTCACAAGGGGTGGGCGGCATCTGGGTGCCCCTTTAATTAAAGGGGTACCCGATGCAAATAAGCCTCCTTGCCCGCAGACCCCCACAACCACCGGGTCAGGGTTGTGGGGAAGAGGCCCTTGTCCCCATGGGCATGGGGACACCCTTCCAATGCAGAGGGCACATGGCCTGGTAAGGAAAAGGACGGGGGGGCTCAATCGCCCCCCTTTCCTGCATTGCCGGGCCTATGCTTGGATCAAGGGTCTGGTAGGAATGTTAGGGAAACCCCACTTGTTTCCCATTTTTGGGGGGCTGGGGTTCCCCCTTAAAATCCCTACCAGACCTAAAGGGCCTGGTAGGGATTTTGGGGGAAATCCCATGCACTTTTTTTGTTTTAACTTGGGGGGTCTCTCCTAGCACTCCTACCAGACCTAAAGGGTCTAGTATGAATTGGGGGGGAACCTCACGCTTTTTTTTCCCCTCTTCTGCAGACTGTAAAAAATGTTTTTCTCTAATGTCACTTTACTGCAATTTGTCCACATGGAAAATTCGTACAGTTTACGAATTTGAATCCGAACCCCAAAACGTATTGACTTTTGGACCCGAATCCCAAAAAACGAAGTAACGCAAAATCCGAATCGAAACGAGACAAAACTTTTTTTGCCGGTGCACATGTCTAATTAATCGGGATGCACCGATACCAGTTCAGATACCAGTGCCGATACTTGGCATTTTCATGAGAACTACCAGGGTTGCAGTGGTTGCAGCTGGGAACTAGCTCTGGTGCTCCACCACTGTCCTGAAATCATTAGTTGATATTGTTTTAGAAACACTGTCACATGACAATAAACAAAAATGTATCAGTATCAATACTTGTACTTGCAAAAATGGTATCGGTGCATTCCTTTATATATGTTTATAAAAACAAAATCATACATTAAAAGACATGTACAAATACCAGGAGCTCCTTAAAAATAACAGCTGCCCCCTAACTTCTGAGTTTTTCTCTAGTCTAGTCTTGGAGCTCGAAAAGTGTCTGCACTCGTACTTGGTATCGGTGCATCCCTACTAATTAACATCCCTTATCACTGCCTGCCTTAAACTATGCGCTGGCTGTAAATGGCTGTGTTGGGGGGGGGGCATGTAAGCAGGAATCTGTCCACAGGAGTTCAGGCATGCCATGCAATGACACAACATCCTGTTTTTCCAGAGCAGGAAGACGAGATGCAAACTGACCAAGCTAGGATGGAACTTCATCTATGCCTAGTGTATTCAGAAGGAAAGCATGGGAACTAGGGATGCACAGATACTTTTCGAGTACCAGTGCAGATACTTGGCATTTTCATGAGAACTACCAGGGTTGCAGCGGTTGCAGCTGGGACCTGGCTCTGGCCCTCCACCACTGTCTTGAAATCATTAGTCTGTATTGTTTTAGAAAAACTGTCACATGACAATAAACAAAAATGTATCAGTACTCGTACTTGTAAGTACTCGGCAAGTACCAGTACTCGTACTCGCAAAACTGGTAACTGTGCATCACTTTATTTATATTTATAAAAACAAAATCGTACATTAAAACAGAGATGTACAAATCCCGGGAGCTCCGTGTGCTCCTTACACATGACAGCTTACTCCTAATTTTTGAATTTTTCTTTAGTGTAGTCCTGGAGCTCAAAAGTATCAGTACATGTACTCGTACTTGTACCGAGTACTGTACTTGGTATCTGTGCAACCCTAATGGGAACTGTTAGGATCACCAGGTATTTCAGAACAAATTAAAATCTCAAAAAATAACTGGCTACATCTCCACACAAATAGATAGACTTTGAAATAGATCGCACTCCCAGTGACCCCCCTCCAAACAGAGGGAACACTGGAAAGAATCAAGAACTTACTCCTCGTTTTTTAGGGAACCCACAAAGGGATTTCAATCCAAGAGGAAGACCACGAAACTATCATGGGGGCCATCAAAGATGGGATCACAATCACATGGCTCCCCCAATACAAAATGACCACAAACCCCAACCAGGAGGGAGGGGGGGATGGGGATGGAGAGACCCATATACATTCCAGAGAGGGGGATTCAAGAACATAAGAGGACGAGGAGAGGATGTAGAGGAGGGAAGAAGGTACATAAACAGAGGCAACAGAGGATTTTAGATAAGGGAATTTTTAATATTAGCTCGGTTAACCTGACTGCTGAAGAGGAAGATGTCCTCCAGTTAGGGTTAAAATTTGCCCCAGTGGCTAATATCAATATCTTTTAGATACATTATCCCCAAAAGGCTTAAATATAAAGTTTGATCTCAATTGTTTCCTGACTAATAATTAAGTACCTGATTGGATCCATGTATCGATATTTGTTTTAAAATAATTACTGTAGTTTTAACAGACATTTAGACCATTATTATCCTATTTGTTTTTCCCTAAACACACTCATGGGAGGATCTATAAAAAGTAAATTCTACACGTAGAATTACTCTTTACCGTGTAAAGACCCTCCCCTTTTTTTCGCTCGGTTCTACCAGTTTTAGAAAGGAAACCTACGACGTTTCCCTCCCCTTTCAATGGATGTGGTTTATACTAAATAAACCTTTCGGATAAGACCCTACCCGGTTTTTCTACATAATCACAAGTTATTGTATGATTATTTACACTCACTTCCTATAATACTTATTTAATAATTTATTATAATTTATTACACTTTTAAGTGTTCCTTCACTTTATTAATTTAATAATTTATTATAATTTATTACACTTTAAAATGTTCTTTCACTTTTAATCTTAGCAAGCCATGGTTCACAAATTGATTTGGAATCAATTCTATTTATACATTAGTTCACTTGCACTTTAATATCTTAAGTTATTTCGATCACACACTAATTATTGGGTCCGTATGGTTCCGACCACACATTGTTGCACAATTTAAACATATAGCTCGGGTTGTTAAAACTTATTTACCATTGATGTAATTTGACCCCAATGATATGTAATACTTATGAGCTATATATTTTGACACTTTTAATTTGTTTACTAACACACAAGGATAGGGTTTAAAATAATATATTTACATAATTCCGAAATTTTAATCCAACATATACTGTTTCATTGAATCTGTTTATATATTAATTTGGTTTTATACTTGCATTGTATGTGGTTTTTAAATTTTAAATATTACTATATCAAAATGAAATGGATGTAGAACGAAATTGGGCAATTAGTCCAATCCTTGATTGATTGATTAGTAGTATGACTATTTAAGTTAGACTGGGATGTGATCCACACAGACCTAGCCATACCTTGATAAAGTCAGGTGACGAAACGCGTCGGGAGGCGGGCCTGTTGCTTGGGACACATCCACAGTCTAAGGATTACTGGCTCTACAGCAGACTAGCCAGCTTTTGCGGTTTTTATATGTCATATGCAATGACTCAATAAAGTTTAAACTTTTAATGCACTATGAGCCCTTTGCCTGCTCTCTCTCTCCTTTTCTAACTTTTCTTGGATCCAAAATACCCACGCTCGGAGAGACTAAAAATTAGGACGTGCTCCCGGAAGCAATCCAAAGGGCATCTTACCATCACCAGGGGATTTTTACTATCGGGATACCGACATCTCTTTTTGGGACCAGGACCGAAAGTATACTGCAAGATCCCACGGAAGGACGGAGCAAAGACCATCTCCTTTCGGCCACTACGGTGGAAGAGAAAGCTGACTCCCTCCCGGCATCTGGTGAGTGTAAGCCCTACGGGGACCCATCGCTTCTCCGACACATCATCCCCCAGGATACGATCATCTTGGATATACACATTCAAGTTTTTGCCTTTTTTAGATTGGAGTACTTTTGGACACTATTTAACCTCTTAAGAACTAATTGTCCATCTGGTTCAAAGTTTAGGACACGTTTATGATATACCACTGCACATCTATCAGTACACCACAGATGATGATAGACGCAGTTATATGTACACTGTAATACAGAAAAAATCAGAGAAAAAATCACGCACACCCGGTTTATTGAAGATTTATTTATTTATTTATTCACATTTATTTATATTTAAGCAATTTTTATTAGTCAATTTACATTGTTGATTTTTGTTTCGTTTATTCACATATCACTTCAGCAATTTTTATTGTTCACATAATAAGATGTTCACTTAGAGATATTTGTATATTTATAATTTTATACCACTTATTTAATAAGTTATTGTTGGACTCTCACTTCACTCCAGGAGACCCATAGCTCTCACTATTTTAAAACCATTTTGTGAGGCTTATCTGGCCTTAGTTTCAGCAGCTTGCGGTTAACCCTTACTCTCTGTGAAATCTCCCCCTTTGGGTCTGTTTCATAGCGCAGAACATTCAACCATACATCTCCACACAAGCAAGCATGAAAACACAGAGACATATATGTGACATTAATTTTTGGGGTAACATACACTTAAGGTTTGCTAGCAGTCCAAGAAGCTGTAGCCAAGGATTAACAGAGGAGCAGGGAAATGTGGTGTCTTCTAAGAGAGAAACTTGCAGTAAGAGATTTTATATTACGTGAAATGTGATTAAAAAACTATAAACAGTATTTCTGGTTATTACATTGTTTATATTGGCATGCTATGTTTTAGTATTTTTACCATTTTGAAATAAAATGTTTGTGAACCCACTGGAATTACCCTAAGTTCTACATTAAGGGCGTGTTCACACCAATTGCCGTGCGTTCCAGAGTGGCAGCTACTGGAACGCACCGCAATCGCTCACAAAACTTCGCTTTGTATGCTGGGGCCAGAGGGGCGTGGCGGTGCATTGAAGTCAATGGCACCGCAGCCACACCCCCCCCGCCCTTAGGGCGATCGGACGAGTGGCAACGCATTGCCTGCATTCCAGTCCACTGCAAACGCAAAAAATGCTGCTTGCTCTATTTTTTGCTTTTGCAGTGGAACAGAACGCAGGCAATGTTTTGCCACGCGTCCAATCGCACTGCTGGCGGGGGGTGGCTGCGGTGCCATTGACTTCATGGCACCGCAATTGTGATGCATTCCAGCAGCTACCGCTCTGGAACGCCCCGCAATTGGTGTGAACAAGCCCTTATGACAGAAATGTGGTCTGATAGTTTTCTAAGCAATAATAATCAAAATGTTTAAAGGTGGCCATACACTCTACAACCATCGCAAGACTTTAGTCTTGCGATGGTTGTACAGGGATTAAAAAAACGTACGATCTGCCTATCTTGGACAGGCAGATCGCACTCTCGATCATCGCAAGCCCGCCCCCCTGAGGGGCGGGCTTCCGATGACCGCAATGCTGAACGGGCAGTGTGCGCGTGCGCACACCGGCCCGCTCGGCATTTGTCTTCCGAGCACCGTTCTAACCAGCCGAGAATCGTACGATTCCCGGCTGGTTTTCGAACATGCTGGTTCGACAGAAGACGTGCGACCGTACAGTAGAAACGGTCGCACGTCTCCGTTCACACTGCTCGATTATCGTACGAAAAACCGATCGCATACGATTATCGTACGATAATCGTGCAGTGTATGGGCACCTTAAGAAAGAACACAAACATATATTAATTGAAATGGGGTTTAACTTACTGTTTGAGCTTTCTTGTTATTGTGCAAATTAGGGAATGCACATCTCCTGGCTTTATGACTGACAACTGGGGGGATGTTGCAATTACATACATAGT
Source organism: Nanorana parkeri (assembly GCF_000935625.1). Classification (NCBI taxonomy): domain Eukaryota; kingdom Metazoa; phylum Chordata; class Amphibia; order Anura; family Dicroglossidae; genus Nanorana; species Nanorana parkeri. Next base: position 510,880 of record NW_017307372.1, read on the forward strand.
AAATGTATAAATGTGAGTATTGCCAGAGGCGCTAATTCCGGTCTTATAATTTTTTGAGTATAAAGTGGTATACATGTGATCTACAGTCATGTTGTAATTACTTTTAAGGTTCCTTCATTCATGTGTAGTGTGGCAGTGTAAGCCAATGCCATGGTGTAGGATGGCGACTTTGGCACCCAGGACTCTCAGCCAGAGGGGCTGAGAGGGTCCAGAATGTAAACAATGTTTTAAGGAAGAGCCTGGCTTTTCAGGTCCGTCCAGGTTTTCCTATTTGTAGCTGGGATCTGGAGCTCTGGAGATTTCGTAGAGCTCTGGGTGGGATGAGATCTCCAGTCCTGGGGCCAGGTGTTGCCAATGACCAGCCTGGGCTAATCAGGTGGCTGAGAGCAGCCTTATCAGGAAGCCAGCCCAGTGCTCAGGGGAGTGTTGGAGTTGTGTGTGTGCAGGGAGCACATGGACACAGACCACCTCGGACGCACACGGAACAGCCAGGGGTGGCTGGGAGCGGTCAGGAAGGTCGGTGACCCCAGGGACCTGTCGGACGCACTGCTGGGAGAGCAGAGCGAGTGCCCACGAGGGGAGAGGTCAGGAAGGTCGGTGACCCTAGGACCTGTGGTACAGACTGCTGGGAGAGCAGAGTGAGTGCCCACGAGGGGAGAGGTCAGAAAGGTCGGTGACCCTAGGACCTGCGGTACAGACTGCTAAGAGAGCAGAGTGAGGGCTCACGAGGGGTGAGCAGCGTGAGTGTCTTGAAGCTGAGGAAAGCTACAGAGCCATAACAAGGACTGTCTTATGTTGCTGCTGCAAGCTATTTTGTGTTTGCCCTTTAATTAACTGCATTTTACTTAACTTACCTGGACTACAGTGGAGTGTCCTTGTTACAGTAGATTATCTGGCCGTTTTAAATCTTTATTTTTCAATAATATTCATAGGTTGTCTTTGAATTTTAAGATCAAGAGGTATCTGCTTGCATTGCCAGATTGAAAGATGGAATAATTGACGGGCTCCTCACAGGTCTTTCCTATTATGGATAATATAATTAGTCAGCACCTGATAAGATCACCCATATTTGCCAGATTGGCAATTTCCATTTTCCCCCATCTCTCACCAACCTCCATATGGACTAGAGGGAACAGTATTTTTGCAGAGGAAAGCCACCTAGCCATTGCAGCCTAAGAATATCATCTTTCTACAAAACAATATCATATTATAAGTGTAGCAATAACTATCTGGATTGTACTTTACTAGAGAATGAACATAGCATTCATTCTAAGAGACCAAGATTTACCAAGATATACAGTAAAGTTAGTACACTATTAAAATCTGGCAGCTGCCATCAGAGTGTACATAATTTGCTCAATTTCCCTTGTATTGAATCTGAACAGCCTTTTTTAGCAACTATATTTATCCACTACACTCTGTAACTCATATAAACCTAGCCCACATGTCCTCTCCCTTTTTCTGCAATGCATTTCTTTATTCCTGTGCTAAGGGGTGTGGCTGTTACTCTACTGTGCCATCAAAAAACACTGGAGTTGAAAAGTATGTAGTGAGAGAAAAGGGCATTTAAAAATATTTCCAAGCCAAGATTAGTCACAAATCATAACATGTAGTGGTACAGGGCCAGAGCTGTAGCTAGCTACTTTTGAGCTCGAGGCAAGAACAAAAAAAGTGCCCCCCCCCAACAGACATGTGACATGTGATGTCATGCGCCCCGCCTCCAGGATGTTTTTATTATTTTATTTTATTTTTGTACTGTTGGGGGGCTTAGGGGAACTATCATGCCCCTTGACATTTCCCTTTTAAAATAGAAAAAGAAATTGAAGACAAAGAGTCCTCTATCTCTTTTTCTGCAGCATCTGTTCTAAATGAATGGAAAGTACAGAGGCTTCCTATTCATTCAGAAAATATTTACTATTAAGCAGTTTCTAAATGGGGAGAAGCCTCTGTACTGAGTGCTACTTCCCATTCAGAAATTCATGAATGAACAGGAAGTGATGTAAAGTACTATGTGTCCCCAGTTATAAAAAAACACTGGAGTGATCAGCTGATCGCTCCAGTGTTTGCTCTGCACACTGCGTATTGGTACATATCACTGATATGTACCGATCCTCCGCCACTCGGCCACGCACAGAGCACAGCCTGCAGCTTTTCCTCTGGATGCCGGCTGCTCTCCCCCATCTGTATGCAGCGTGGATCCGAACAGAAGTGAAGCACTTCAGCCGGCGGGGAGGGGCGGAGGAGGGAGCTCGGCCAGGATCTGACAGAGAGATGGGGGGACCCAGAGGAAATGCTGCAGGCTGTGTTCTGTGTGTGACCGATGTTTATCATTAACACAGAATCCTTACTTCAGCCACAAAAGTTCCTTTAACCTGATTCTTACATTCGCTGCACTGCAATCTTGTTGGAATTGAAACAAAGGGAGTTAATCACAAAGCTGTCGAAGGCAGCCGAGTGAATAACCCAGCTGAAGTGAAGTGAAGCCGTACATCGGCTAAAATCAGCCATACATCGGCTGCCTTCAGCTGCCCACGGTCAGCCGAATATGCTCTGCATGTTCGGCTGAGCCGAAGTGCAGAAGGAGTTCGACCCAGCAGATTCAACATCTGGATCGGCTGAGCCAAAGCTCCGGCAGCTCACTCGCTACCCTTCGCCCTTATTCTCATAGGCATGAGCGGCATTCGGCACAGCTAATCTGCTCGGTACCTCTGAGGTACTGAGCAGAATAGAAAATAAGTTAAAATAATGAAGAAAAAAAGTAAAAAAAATTAACAAAATAGGAAAATTAAAACATAAATAAAAAAAATTTAAAGAAAAAAAAAATAATAATAAAAAAAACACTGCATGTCGACCCGACCGCATGTGACGGACTCCCAGTGCAAAAAATATGTGCATGAACCTTTGAAAACACTCTGACGATAATTATACAAAAAAGAGTCAATTAAAGTCCCAATGCAAAAAGTGATGGTAACCAAGTGATGAATAAATCAGAAAGTAACAAATGTTATAAGCAAACGAAAAACAAATATAAAGTTCTTTTAAATCCGATCCTCCAATCAGCCGTCCCCCGAGGTAATCGGTACTCACCAGAGTTGAAAGCCGGCATCTGCTTTCAACAGAGAGCCAGGACCTCTACGAGACTGCAGGGGAGGAGTGCCTGCTAGTGTTCGGTCTGCTGTTGGGGGAATTTGAGGGAATCGGAATGGGGAGATTAGAAGTCCTTCCCTTCTGAGTGATTATATTATATATACTCACTAACTCTGGTGAGTACCAATTACCTGGGGGGACGACTGATAGGAGGATCGGATTTAAAAGAACTTTATATTTGTTTTTCGTTTGCTTATAACATTTGTTACTTTCTGATTTATTCATCACTTGGTTACCATCACTTTTTGCATTGGGACTTTAATTGACTCTTTTTTGTATAATTATCGTCAGAGTGTTTTCAAAGGTTCATGCACATATTTTTTGCACAACAATTTTTGGATCACCTAGAACCTAATTTCATGGTTTAATTCACCTTTATCGTATATTCACTTGGATTCAAGTTGATTTTTCACTATATTTTATTTAGTTAATCACGTTCATGGTTATTTATTCATTAATATTTATATCTTTCACGGTTTACTGTTCACGGATTCAAAATATGAGGATTTAGTTATATTCTCATTCATATTAGTGTTATCTCACTCACCTTTTAGCGCTGTGTTATTACTTTAAATATATAATTTTTCCTTTCATAGCAGCTTTAGGGTTAATAGTTTTCAGCAACCTCCAGGAGCGCAGATTTTCTACATATATTTAATTTGGCTAGTCCTTTATCTCTGCAGCTATGGAAATTTGTAATTTTATACAAAACAGACTGATTAACCTTGAGGAGGTATTTCGTTTTGAGAGATTATCCACTACTAATACCCAACTGGACTTAAAATCCCTCAAATGGTCACTTGAAAAACAACTTATTTTATGGTGGGATATTACCACCCATGAGAGATATCTGACGGATGGTATTGTCCCAAGGAGTCTCAGATGGGATATATCACCAAATGATGGTCTGAAGGACCAAGAATCCCAAATAGAGTGGATAAGATTTCTTCACCATTGTGAGGAAAAACTATTACAACTACTAATAGCAAGAAAAAGAAGAAAACTGGACCTAGTGGAGATAAAAATAAAAGAAATAAAATTAGAATCCCAGGAAGACTCAGAACACAACAAGGACTCCCTAAAAGAAATAGAAATATTTTTACAGAAAAAAGATGCAGAAATTAAAAATAGGAAGCATAAGAAATATATTAGGGACATGTATGATTTCAAAAACAATAAGATTTATAAATGGCAAACCCTACCAGAGGATATCACTAGTTGTAATACTAGCGAACAGGGTTCTATTGTTCTTCATGAAGAAGGGGAAGAAAAGGGTACTAAAGAGTTTGGGTGGAAGCCAATACATAAAAAACGGAAAAGGGACAAAGAGGGCCCCTTTGTCCACCTAAATAAGGATCAAGGAGAGAACCAACAGCCTAATAAATTAGGAATACAACACACCCGTTTCAATCTACCCATGTCCCAAAGATATCATCCTCTGTTAGAGCAAGGAAATGAAAACATAGGAACTGACTCTGATTTTTTTTTACTACCCCACACAATGCAAGTCCTTCAAATGTTTTTTTAGAGAACACATACCGGGACCCCCCATACGGGGGAACACCTTTTAAGAGGACATCCTAGACAACTTTTTCCAATGAGAAGGAGAACTTATTGGAAGAGCGGGGACCCCTGGGGACAGGAAGGTCATATGGGGAGACGAAGGGGGCCCCATGAGGGGAAGGGGTTGGAGGAACCCACCTATAGAGCAGAGGAAAGGATTCAGAAACCCAAGGTTCAGAGGAGCGGATGCAGAGGGGGGAGGAGGCTTCACTTCAAGAAGCAGCAGAATGTGGTAGGATATGGTATCTTTAACCTCAGTTCAGTTCCCCTTACCCCAGATGAGGAAAAGGTTTTGAATTTAGGCCTAAAGTTTGCTCCAATACATAACCTTAATAAATGTTCCACTTATATTGATATTCAAAAATGTATTAGGAAGCTGAATATCAAGAAGTATTATGCCTCTGCCTCAGATAAGGGTCCTAAAAATACAACCACTACTATAGAAAGAAAATATATACATACTCCTTTAAAAAAACTAGTCAGTATTTAACCCTAAAACCCCTCCAATAATTTTATTGAAGTATTTAAATATTTGGTGGAGGAGGACCTCAGGTCCCTAGAGATTAAACACAGGAAAAATAAAATGCATATTAATACAGGTATCGAATCTCTAGAGGAGAGAAAGAATATTGTCATTAGACCAGCAGATAAGGGAGGGGGAGTTGTAGTGATGAATAGGGATTTTTATGAGGAAGAAATGTCTAATATTTTACAAACTAAAGATACCTATAAACTACTTAAGAAAAACCCTGTTTATGATTTTAAAAAGGAATTAGTGCTTTTAATTAATAAAGGTTATAAAAAAGAGTTTCTGACTAAGAAAGAGAAAGATTATCGCATAACATCGATCTGTAGGACATCGGTCATTTATTTTCTCTCTAAAATTCATAAGAATAAAGAAAAAACCCCTGGGAGACGAATTATCAGTGGCATTGACTCTCTCACAGACAGATTGGGTGAATACATTGATTATTTTCTCCAACCTCTGGTATGTAAAACGGAGGCCTTCCTTAAGGATAGCAAGGGTGTGCTTAATATACTTAAATGACTAAAATGGGAGGAAAATACAATTATGGCGACCATAGACGTTACTTCCATATATACCAGTATACCTCATCAGAAAGGTTTGGAAGCGATTAACTGGGACTTTGAAAAATATGGAGTTCTCAAATCCAAACAAAATAAATTTATTTTAGAATGTATTGAATTTGGTATGAGTAAGAACTTTTTCTGGTATAATGGCAACTTCTTTTTACAAGAGTAAAGCTGTGCCGTGTCAGAATAGAAAAAAAATTATAATTTTTTGCCCATAGGAATGCATTGCTGGATTCCTATTGGCTATTTCAATTTGCAATAGCCAATAGTAAACTAGCATTGCACCCGCCCTCTGCTGCAGTTCTCCATCAGCAGAGGGCGGGAGCAATGCCAGTTTACTATTGGCTATTGCAAATTGAAATAGCCAATAGAAATCTAGCAATGCATTGCTATAGCCAAAAATCTTTTTTTTTCTATTCTGACACGGCTCCGTGTCAGAATAAAGAAAAAAAAAGAAAAAGCAGTTTCTCTCCTGGGCGACCGGGAGCAGGAGACTCCCGGAGCGCCCGGGAGAGTTTTTTTTTTTTTTGACGGCAGCAAAACCGCCGGACAATAGACTCTGTTGGGCAGAGCTAGCTGTCATTGCTAGCTCCGCACAATCGTTTTCTATTTATTTTTGAACTATTTTTCTATTCTATTTTAACTATTTTTTCTGTTCTGCTCGGTCCCTCAGAGCGACCGAGCAGAACAGCCGAGCCGAATGCCGCTCAGCGGCATTTGGCTATTCACTCACTGCTGTTCGGCATCTATGAGAATAGACCGAACAGCAGCGAGTAGCCTGCCGGTGGTTCGGCTTAGCAATCCAGATGTTGGATCAGTTGAGTCGAACTCCTTCTGCACTTCGGGTCGGCCGAACATGCTGTGTATGTTCGGCCGACACGAAGCCCCACGAAGTCACCTGATGTACGGCTGAAAAAAAAACTCTCCCGGGCGCTCCGGGAGTGTCCCGCTCCCGACCGCCCAGGAGAGAAACTGCTTTTTCTTCTTTTTTCTTTATTCTGACACGGAGCCGTGTCAGAATAGAAAAAAAAAGAAGATGTTTGGCTATAGCAATGCATTGTTAGATTTCTATTGGCTATTTCAATTTGCAATAGCCAATAGTAAACTGGCATTGCTCCCGCCCTCTGCTGATGGACCTGATGGATAACTGCAGCAGAGGGCGGGTGCAATGCTAGTTTACTATTGGTTATTGCAAATTGAAATAGCCAATAGGAATCTAGCAATGCATTCCTATGGGCAAATTTTTTTTTAAAAATAGAAAAAACTGTGTTTCTCTCCTGGGCGGCTGGGAGCGGGAGACTCCCAGAGCGGCCAGGAGAGTTTTTCTTTTCTTTTTTTGACAGCAGCAGAACCGCCAGACAATAGAAAACTGTTGGGCGGCGCTAGCTGTCATTGCTAGCTCCACACAATCGTTTTCTATTTTTTTTTGTACTTTTTAAACTATTTTTCTGTTCTGCTCAGTCCCTCTGAGGGACCGAGCAGAACAGCTGAGCCGAATGCCACTCAGCGGCATTCTGCTATTCACTCACTGCTGTTCGGCATCTATAAGAATAGACCGAACACCAGCGAGTAGCCTGCCGGAGGTTCGGCTTAGCCGATCCAGATTTTGAATCGGCTGAGTTGAACTGCTCCTGCACTTCGGGACCCGAAGCCACGTGAAGCCACCCGATGTACGGCTGATTTCAGCCGATATACGGCTGAAATCAGTCGTACCAGCCTGAAGTGAATAGCCGAACAGTGTTCGGCTCACTTCACTTCACTTCAGGTCGGTCTTTCACTCGGCTTGCATTAAGTTTTTATAAATAAATGCATAATTTGCCATGCTTTGATAAAATATTTTATAAAATATCCTGATTATTTCTGATCCATTTAGAATTATTGGCATAACACAAGATGTTTGCATGTAAGTAGTAGTACACTTGTCATTATTTTGTCTTTGTATTCATTACATCTCCATACTGTTTTCTTACTATTTTTATCTACTTTTGCAGCAGTGCAAAGGGATAGTTCAGCATGTTTTCTATGTGATTTCATATTTTGTATTTGCTCATTCCGCTTCAGCTTTTTGTTGTCACTCTGCCTCTACTATATGTTAACAAAAGCCTGAGTGGTTGAAATGTTTTGCTCTGCTGTTTTTAGCCTTCAAATAAATAAAATGAGAGTTTTTGTGAATTTCTTGCTGAGGTGCTAATAGTTGTCTTCATGTTTTTCAATTACATCAAATATGTTGCAGAGCAGACCAGTCTGATGAGAAGAAGTCTTGTACAGCCTTGTAAATAATAAAAAAAAGGGCAGTGGTACTTTCTGGTACCGCAGTCAATTCTGAAATTGTTATCTGATGTTCCAGTCTTGACAATGGTTGTCATTGTAAGTGCATGTGCTTTAATCCACAGTTATCTTCCTG
>NW_017307372.1:519126-537190 GCF_000935625.1 Nanorana parkeri
GGGGAAAATTATTTCAATTACTATATTTCTTTTTTAAAGTGTGATCCTGAACAGTTTTGAAATAATATTGAAATTTAGTTTGGTTCATTAACATTATAACTACCTGAATGCAAATATGTCGAAACAGATGACTATTCAAGGTTGATCCTCATGTAATGATATGGTGTAGGTTTGGAAATATAGTTTCTGGTAAATTCTGGACTTTTTAGCTTTAGTTCAATTTTGCTAAATTGAAAGATTGGTAAAAGGGATGGTAATGATTAATAGTTTGTATTAGTATTAGTGTTAGTATTGTATTAGTATATTTGTCTTAGCATATCTTAATACAATTACGTAGACCATATACAGTATAATCTATAGAAGGTCATGAATCTTTGAAAGTAGCCTTTGTATTAATATATTAATTATATACCTTACTCATTTTTTTTCTGGCCTTACCCCCTCATTTGTTGGCAGCACTTTCATAATGTATTAGATACCTCCAGCGTGAAGGGCTTGCCAGCAATTCAGCAGACATTCAGTAGTGTGAAAAGAATGATGGGCTCCTCAACTGTAGCTTTGAGGAGATGAATGGGAATAGCATGACAAAATCTAATTTCTGTTTCTAGCAAACAGTCATCTTGACAAATACTTATTTCATGTTTTAAAGGCACCTGTGTGGTTTATGCTGGCATGACAGACCCACATTAAAAAGAATGTACATTCTTTAGACACAGCACAGCAATAACCATGAACAAGTCCCCATCATTTTCTGAAGAAAGATGACTAAACTTGCTTCACGAATGCTATAATATTTATTTCAGAAATTAGTTTTGGCTGTATACCATGTATACATATTCCTGTAAAGAGAGGAATGTTAGGCAGGAAGACCTTTACCCATGAAAAAGCTTATTCCCTCAGTATATATTTGATACCTCAATTCAAATTATGGTAAGTTGTAACAATATTAAATAATTGTGTTACTTGAATGTAGTTATAAATAAATCAATACTAAATACGTCTATTCTATTATTAATGGTCAGAGCATTAATCTATATCTTATAGTTATAGAGTTATATCTAGAGCTTTGATTGAAATATAAAGAAGTGAGAATAAATAATCAATGTGAACAAATGACATACAAGTAAAAAAATTACATCCATGCATATTTTAATGCTCTTTAAATGAAAAAAGTTTAATTTACATTTTGTATTTTTTTTTTAAGAAGGTTACATGAATAGATAAAGGGTGTAAAGGTTCACTGGGCAGTTTACCAGGACCGAGGGTAGCTAACTGATTTCCCCGCACTGGGGAAAGGTTACTTAAAGAAGAACTTTGGGGAAAATATCTTCTAGAGTTTCAAATAAAAAAAGTTATACTCACCTGAACCTTGGATATGGCTTGCTCTAAACCGTTCCTTCCAGCCTCCTTCTCTCCCTCTGGTCTAGTGGTCTAAGGATCCTTGAGTCATCACGTCCAATATACCTTAAAAAAATGCAAATACATTAAACAAAAAGGATAGTAAAACAATGTTTTGAAAACCAAACTTTTGGTATAACCATCAGTAAATGTTTATCTCTTATACAGTATTCTTTTAAAATATCTCTTGGGTGCTATTATCATTTGATACACTAAATGTTTTTGCCAGGGAAATATTAAGGATAACACCAATTTTTTTGTTGGTGAAAGCAAGAGCTAAGTGCACATTCCATTAAGACATGCATACAATTTGCTGAAAAAGGAGACTTTAGCAAGTGTGTGGGAAATACCAGTATATCCTTTAATAGATTTAATAAAGGAATGGTTGCAAAATATGGTATCCACAAAGGTAGTGGAAAAATCTTTTAATATACTTTGGCTATTTAGTATGTATGGTGCATCATTTCTAGTGAAAATTCTGTTTAGAATTGGCTGAGCATGAATTCTATTCATTTCTCAATTGCGCTTCATGTGGCTGTATATATGAGCATTGCCAGTTGTACATAAGTCCAAAAACTGCATAAAAATAGCTCAAATTCATAGAACCCCTGGAGTACTTTGCTATACTGTTTCCAATACACACTGCTGCAAATATAAGCACTGCTTCATGTTTATGCTGATAAAATGGTAAAAGTAGTTCTGATTAACCTATTTTAACTGGTAATTTTTATTCAAAATGTAAAATAATTTTCATTAATAATAATATACATTTAACTGGTAATGACATTTTTGTGCAAAGTAGTTTAATATATGTTTTTCCATCATAAGAATTCATTTTTATAGACCAATACCATGCCAACTTAAAAAAACTACAATGAGTTCATATTTTTTCTATTTCAATGATTTTATTAATTTTCAGAAGAAAGTGAAAATACAAGCTGATAACAAATTGAGGGAATCAGGAAATAGTCAGGAACAATATCATTAAGGAAAGCAATCATACAGAGAAAATAATTATATATGCAGGGTGAGACTGGAATTAATACAAAAAATGCTCTTGTAAGTACAAGGGATAAAGGGAAAAAGGGCTGAACATACAGGGGTTTATTCACTAAGCTGCCGTAGGCAGCCGAGTGAATGACCGACCTGAAGTGAAGTGAGCCGAACACTGTTCGGCTATTCACTTCAGGCTGGTACGGCTGATTTCAGCCGTACATCGGCTTGCTTCCTGTGGCTTCGGGTCGGCCGAACATGCTCTGCACTTCGGCCGACCCGAAGTGCAGAAGGAGTTCGACTAAGCCGATCCAACAGCTGTTCGGGCTATTGTTAAAGATCCCGAACAGCAGTGAGTGAATAGCCACTGCTAGGGAGAGTTTTTTTTTCAGCCGTACATCAGGTGGCTTCGTGGGGCTTCGTGTCGGCCGAACATACACAGCATGTTCGGCCGACCCGAAGTGCAGAAGGAGTTCGACTCAACTGATCCAACATCTGGATTGCTAAGCCGAACCACCGGCAGGCTACTCGCTGCTGTTCGGTCTATTCTCATAGATGCCGAACAGCAGTGAGTGAATAGCCGAATGCCGCTGAGCGGCATTCGGCTCGGCTGTTCTGCTCGGTCCCTCAGAGTGACCGAGCAGAACAGAAAAAGAGTTAAAAAGTAAAAAAAGTGAATAGAAAACGATTGTGCGGAGCTAGCAGTGACAGCTAGCTCCGCCCAATAGTTTCCTATTGTCCGGCGGCTTTGCTGCCGTCAAAAAAAAAACCTCTCCCAGGCACTCTGGGAGCCTCCCGCTCCCGGCCGCCCAGGAGAGAAACACTGCTTTTTCTGTTTTTATTCTTTATTCTGACACGAGCAGTGTCAGAATAGAAAAAAAAAATTTCCCATTGAAAAGCATTTGGACATTACTTTTGGCTATTTCTACTGAACCGAAGGGGTCCTGGGGCCGAAAGGGTCCAGTCCTGGGGCCGAAGCTAGCCAAAGAATAGGCCGAAGCTACAGCCAGATCCTTCGGCAGCTTTGTGAATAGACCCCACAGTGTTCTCCAGGGGAGGCATTATGACAATTAAATAACAGAGCGTCAATAAAACAAGGAATCTGTAGGGAGGTTAGAAGGAGGGAAGCGGGATAGCAAGAAAGAGGTGGACAGAGCAAGGCAGAAAGAGAAAAAACAAGATTGAAGGCACTTAGAAATAGAAACGCCTTAAAATCGGAAGTCATGTAGGCTAAGGTCATGGAAATCCAAGAAGCAGAGAGACAGAGAAATGAGAGAGGGAGGGTTGAGCAGCTACCCCAGAAGAGATAAGAGAGGGTACTCAGACCATCAAGTGAGGGTGAGTGTCTTATGGTCCAAAGCAGGAAGGGCAATAGAAAGCCAGGGCGTTCAAATCTTTTAAAATTTCTTATAGGAAACAGTAAGGACACTAGAAAGGTGCTCATTCACAAAGAACCCCTGCATGCACTGCTTAAATTCATCATAAGCAATAGTTTGCTTTTTCAAGGAGTGGTCTTTAGTCTGTTTGGCTGCCAACAGCATGAAATCCATCAGTTTTTACGACTCAGTTGTTCTATTTTGGATTGAAAAAGGGTATGCCAGGGGTCTCCCTGAATGGGTACATGGACTAATATGGAGATAAGCCCATATACCTTTGCCTAAAATCGGATTGCAAAGGGGCAGGTCCACCGCATATGCATAACATTGCCCTCCACAGTGCAAACTCTAAAGCAATTAATGGGATATGTTGGTTGAAGATGGCTAATTCTAGAGGGGACTAAAAACCATCTTGTAAGCACTTTCTGAGCTGACTCTTGTGTTGTAATATTACAGGAGCATCCTGAAACTGTACCCAAAATCCTATTCTAGTCCTCTAAGTATCCAGTATTATTTAAGTCTTGGTGCCATAATTCGGTGCCATTATTCAGTTGTGAGTATAGCACAGAAATTAGTTTGGTAGAATGGGGATATTTGAGGCATATGCGTTCAATAAAGGTGAGGGGGATAGAGATGTCCATTCCAGAAGTCTGGGACTGTATCTAGTGTATCTAAAAATCTCACTGGGGAGGGGAGTTGAGATTTAGAAACTATAGAGTCCCAGGACACTATCCTGGAGTCACACAAGAAACAAAAGAGTGTGGTATGGTCGGGGTTGACCAGCAAGTGGAGGCAGAAAGTCTAACGACTGCAGGAGGAAGCTTAGGGTTCCCCCAGGAGCGTGGTGAGGGGAAGATGCGGCGACATTAGCGAGTTCAAGAATTTGGCCAGATCCCAAATTTTTTGAATGTGAAGGAGGTGAGGACTGAGATGGGCCGGTAATGAGTTCATACTTTTTATATTTTTGCAGTTTTTTTGCTTTCCATCTACACATGATTATCTTACCACTATTAAATATTATATAAATTATTAGCTCAAATAATATGGAACTGCATTTGAGAATCTGTGTCACCTTCTTCAGGGCTGTCACCTTCTTCAGGGGAGTCAGTGTGATATAGAAACAGATGACATAACTCACTAGCAAATAAATTTGTATAGTATAAATACTATAAATAATTAGGATAAATCATGAAATTAATAGGAAACAATTACATAGCAATTAGATATACTTTGGGTAATAGTGATCACAGGGTGATTACTTTTAATGTTGGGTACACAAAAGAGAAGTGTGTTGGTTTGACAAGAACGTTAAATTTCAAAAAGGCAAACTTCGATAAGCTGTGTCATCAAGTGTATGGCACTAAATGGGACAAATTATTTCTAACAATGAACACTGACAAGAAGTGGGATTGTTTTAAGAATACATTACACAATGAAGTAAAATGGTAAGACAACACATAAAAGAAAAGGAGCTGACATTTTAAAAATATAAGATAAAGGGGACTGCATTGGCATTCCAGAGCTACAAGGAATGCAATAAGATATGTAAACATGAAATGCGGGCAGCTAAAATAGATTAGGAAAAGCATATCACCACAGTATGTAAGAAGAACCCCCAAAAGTTCTACCAATATATAAACAGTAAAAGGGTAAGAAAATAAAAGGTGGGCCCAATAAAAGATGAGACTGGAAGATTAATCACAAATGACAGGGAGAAGACTGAGGTAATTAATTTTTCTCCTCAGTATACACTAAAGAAAAAGACAGGTTAAATGGAGATAAGAATGTGAGTTGCTTAGTGCGTAAGATACCGCAGTGGTTGAGAGTAGCCGGGTTTCAACAAAGAGTTGAAAAACTTAATGCAAATACATCATTAGAACCAGATAACCTGCACCCTAGGGAACTTAAATAACTAAAGTCAGGTTATAGCGGGACCTTTATTCCTCATTTTCAAAGACTCCATAATGACTGGACGGGTACCAAGTTATTGGCATAAGGCAACGGCAGTACCAATATTCAAAAAAGGTTCAAGATGTCAATCAGGGAACTACAGACTAGTCAGTCTAACATCAATAGTATGCAAACTGTTTGAGGGAATGCTAAAGGACTATTTAGTGAATTTTGTTCATAACAATGCTATAATAAGTCATAATCAGCATGGATTTAGCAAGGACCGCTCTTGTCAAACCAACCTACTAACATTCTACGAAGAGGTGAGTAGAGATCTGAATGGCAGAAGGCTAGTGGATGTGGTATATCTGGACTTTGCCAAAGCTTTTGACACGGTACCAAATAAACGCTTAATACACAAGCTGAAATCTATGGGCATAGATGAAATGGTGTGTACATGGAAAGAGAACTGGCTAAAAGGAACGTGTCCAGAGAGTATTGATAAATGGCTCTTTCTCAGATTGGTCTAAGGTCGAGAGTGGCATGCCCCAGGGTTCTGTGCTAGGCCCCATAATGTTTAACCTGTTTATTAAGGATATTGGGGAGGGTGTTAATAGCCATGTTTCTGTGTTTGCAGATGATACTAAAATTGGGAGCGTAATATACACAAGCTTAGACATTATAACATTACAAGAGGACCTGGATAAAATAGGGGCGTGTGCAACTATATGGCAGATTAGGGTTAATGTTGAAAAATGTAAAGTAATGCATTTTGGGGTTAAAAACAGGAGAGCAGGATTACACAGTAATGGGTACTCCACTAGGGAAATCAGAAATGGAAAAAGATTTGGGGGTCATAGTAGACCACAGATTGAATAATAGCATGCAATGCCATGCTACAGCAAACAAAGCTAGCAGAGTCTATGAACAATATTGATCTGCCCCAGAGTACTAACAGAGTACTGCCATGCATTAAAAAGGGAATGTTCTGTAGAGATATAGCAATCATTTTGCCACTTTATAGATCATTGGTTTGGCCTCATCTTGAGTATGCGGTTCAGTTTTGGTCACCTATCCACGGAAAGGAAGTCCTTGAACTAGAGAGAGTCCAGAGAAGGGCAACTAAACTAAGTAAGGGGCTGGAGGACCAAAGCTTTGAGACACGCTAGACATGTTAAATTTAAACGTATTCACGTTAGAAGTGAGGCAATTGAGAGGGAACATGATTTTGATGTACAAAATTTTTGGTGGAGATGGCAACATCAGCAGTAAACTTTTTACAGTAAACTCCATATCAAAGACTAGAGGCCACCTCCTATAACTGTTGGAGAAAAAATTTAACCACAAAGGGGCGTAGGGGTATAGCGGTTACATTTTGGAACTCATTGCCACAAGCAGTGGTATCAGCAGAGAGTATTGAATCATTCAAAAAGCATTTAGATACCTTCCTCAGAGACCATAACATACAGGGGTACAGGTACTCTTAAAAACCAGACCACACAGGGACTCGTGTGCACACACACACACATGCACAATCACACACAGAGACACAAAGGTTAAACTCAATGGACCTGTGTCTTTATTCAACCTCAAATACTATGCAACTATGTAACATATACATATTAATATTTTAAAAATGCTATTGAGGTATGTCAGTTGTTCCCAGCCCCAGTTTTCTACATTGTTGATTGAGTTGATTGAGCAGCATGTGATTCTTATCATTATCGGATTTTGTCTTAGTGTTTTAGCCAGGGCCTTCAACTGATCACTCCTTGCCTATGATCAAAAACTGTGACTCTAACTCTAACTAATGTCTGGTTGGAGTGTGCCTACAGCTTCCAAGAATCCACCATCAATTAAATGGATAGCCTTTCTATACTTCATTAAAATGTGTTTGTATTCAGACTGGTAGCTTTTCAAACAGAAGATATATAGTTTATGGGATTAGCATGGTGGTATGCATGTTATTGGTGCATATTTTTCAGTCTAAAAACATAGACAACAGACCTGAATCCAACATGACAGAAGGAAAGATTGGAAGAGTGGCCAGGATCATATGTAGTAGTGAAGTATCAACCGTACAACTCTATTCCTGGTAGCCTTTGCAGCGGTAACTCAATTTTTTGTCAGTCAAGCCGAAGTCTCAGCCGAAGCACGGCGAACGGCCTGCCGAAAGCCGGTCTTTCGCCACGCAAATGACAGCTGGGCAGAACCAGCTGTGATCTTACGACTAGCTCCGCCCAGTTGTAATGACAGATCAGCATCCCCAAACTTGGGGACGCTGATCTGTCACTAAGCAATAACAACTGGGTGGAGCCGGCTGTGATGTCACGAACGACTCCACCCAGTTGTTATTCATTGCCCGGGACCTGCCAGAAGACCTTAGCCGGTTGCCGGCCAATTGGAAACAGTTTGCAAGAGCTAGCTGTCACTGCTAGCTCTGCCCA
The DNA here is from genome assembly GCF_000935625.1 of Nanorana parkeri. Lineage (NCBI taxonomy): Eukaryota > Metazoa > Chordata > Amphibia > Anura > Dicroglossidae > Nanorana > Nanorana parkeri. The sequence continues at coordinate 527,231 of NW_017307372.1, forward strand.
ATTTTTTTTCTTTTTAAAAAATCTTTATTTTTTTAAATTTACATTTTAAAAATCTTTTTTTCAACTTTAAAAAAAAAAACTTTTTTCATTGATTTTCTATTCTGCTCGGCACCACAGAGGTGCCGAGCCGAATGCCGCTCGGTGGGATTCGGCTATTCACCCACTGCCGTTCAGCTCCTATGAAAATAGGGGCGAATGGCAGCAAGTGAGCTGCCGGGGGTTCGGCCAGCCAATCCAGATGTTGGATCGGCTGAGTCAAAGTCCTTCTGCATGTCGGCTCAGCCAATGTACAGCTGATTTTAGCCAATGTATGGCTGAAATCAACCGTACAAGGTTGAAGTGAATAGCCGAACAACGTTCGGCTCACTTCACTTTGGCTCGGTTATTCACTGGGCTGCCTTTGGCAGATGTTGGATTGGCTGAGTCGAACTCCTTCTGCACTTCGGCTCAGCCGAACATGCAGAGCATATTCAGCTGACCGAGAGCTGCTGAAGGCAGCCGATGTATGGCTGATTTTAGCCGATGTACGGCTGAAATCAGCCGTACAAGCCAGAAGTGAATAGCCGAACGATGTTCGGCTCACTTCACTTCGGCTGGGTTATTCACTCGGCTGCCTTAGAGGGTTATTCACAAAGCTGCCGATGTTTCCCAGAACTGTCCAGGAGTTAATAGGGGCTGCCATTACTGCATTCCTTTTCTAACAGCTTTCTCTTTGGCTGTTATTCTAAAGCTTTAGCAACAATGCTGCATGCTTAGTCACCTAGAACAAATATAGAATTAAGTAATTCTAACACCTCCTGTCATTTCCAGCACACTTATTCCAGGTGCAAGTTCAACTCAGCTTAGCATCTAGCTTCATCAGAAGGAGACAAGCAATGGCAGCAACCATACTTCTCTAATGACACTGAGTCACTTGTGTCATTCTGGGCTGTCATTGTACATTTTTTTTTCTTTATAAAGCTTGTTATTTTTCTTTCAGAACAATTCCAGACAAGTGAATTCTCACACGTATATCACCCCCTACAATCTTAAGTAGTTCAACATTGCCTTATACCCAACATTATTTTTACTTTTTCTGGAAATAATAATTACTCATAGGCATTGATTATTCATTCATGATTATAGTTCATGATTATAATTGTTCCAGATTCTTTATTTACCACACAGGGCCAATAGTGAGAGGATAAAATATGTTACATAGTTACATAGTATTTGAGGTTGAATAAAGACATTAGTCCATAAATATGTAAAATATTTAACTTAGGCTGCCACACAACTATTAGAGTACACTAGATTGTATGCAAGATTTGCATCTGCCTGTGTGTGTGTGTGTCCAGCCAGCTTGAGTTGGGTAATTCTCCCTCCAGTAGCGGCCAGCAGTAGTGCAGGAGACTGTGAGTGGAGGTACTAACTCTAGAGGTATTTGTGCCTGGCTAACCTGTACCTGCTATTGAGAGCAGTGTGTGTGGTCTGCAAAATCTGTGTGCCAGTCTGCTTGAGTGCAGAGTGTAGGGACTTGGAGAGTCCAGGGAAAGGTTCCCCACAAGCCTGTAAGTTGTGGGTGGTGGCAGCATAGATTTGCAAAGTTTATTTGTGTGTGCGTGTTGTGTTGTACGGCCTTACCGTCATGCCTGCGGACTGGGAGGCACTCTGGGGGTTTTCATGATGATCTGCCGGTGCGCTGAAAGATCTCCGAAGAAATGCGAAGGACAGCAATAGCCAGCGCGTCGTCCGGCCCTTCTCGCCTCCCTATACCCCTCCTTTGGCCCCTTCCCGACCTGCCGTCTGTGACAATTGGTGGCAGCAGTGGGATTGTTGATGATTATTTCCCAGTCTAGTGAAGACAGATAGTGATTTTTCAACCTTCTTTCATCTAAATAAGTCACGTGACCGATTGGAATAGGGCGTGTATGGGACAGGCCTTATGATATTTAGTGACATGTATCTGTAGTTGATCTCAAACCAGGTTCAGCAATCCTCTCATTTCTAGTGTAGAGTTAGAGTTGAACCCCAGCCTTACCTCCAGGCTTGCAGATATGTACAGGCTCCTCTCCTGTACTGAAATTGTTTACTGAGAGTACATATGTTATCTTGCTTGCTGAGACTGCAGTTTTTATCTGCTCACTATTAGCACATTTATAACACTATCAGCTTTTCACAATGTGCATTAGAAGCTGCAGCAAGTCAGATAGAAAACAACCTATTTACTGGCTGGAGGAAATTCAAAATCATATCACTTTTTCCTCCGCAGATTTTCCATCCCTGGGCAATCCCCTTTTTTTATTGGATTTTATTTCCTAAAATCATGGATGCTCAGCATCACATGTGGGTGTTATCTATAGCAGCCTGCTTGCAAATGCAGCCTGCTTAGAAGTGCATACTTCTCCAGCCTAATATCCACTCATCGAGGCATTTTGATATTTGCAGAACCTTTACCAAGAGTTTGGCCATTGCTTGTATCAGGGCACTTGACAGAAGTACTGAGGCAAGGCATCTTGCTGGACTCTCTTCTTGCATTGGATTGAAAAGCATAGAGACCCAGTGAAGATGTCAGTAGATCTAAAATAAGGTTCATATCTCATAGCAGTATATGAATGGATAGACCCTGCCCACTCTGTAGTGTGGCGAACGATATACACACTTAATAGAAACATGCCCCCATGGGCCCTATATCTTATTACCTAGAACAAATGGCAGTAAAGAAATAGATGGAAAAAAAATGAAAGGGGTTTATTCTCTAATAATGCATGTGCCAAGCTCACTAAACATCTTTAGTGGTGGATCACAGTCATTCCGTGTCATGTCGGGTGATTTTGCACCAAACGCTGTAAAGTGCAGCCAACTTATTTATAGGAGTGCAATGGTTTATGTTTCTTTTGGACAAACTATGACAATTACTCTCAAGTAAAAATTGTGCATGTTTTATACAGTTCCATAGCGCCAGACTTCATTGTAATTTTAATTGTATGTATGCAGTTTTTGTGTATGCAGTAGGTGACTATTTGTGGAAAGTTGTACCAAGCAGCTACAGTAACTGTTCTGGTATTCTGATAGGTGCTGGCTGTCAGAATACAATAGCCTAGCAGGGAAGAATCTCCCATCCACTCTGTTAATGTGGATGGGGAAATCAAGTGTTATTTGCCAGTGTACGGCCAGCTTTAGACATTACAGTAAGGACTGAATTAGAAAAAACTACTAGTGTATTGCCAGCTTTAGATATTGCAGCAAGAGCCTTGTCCAAAAGGTCTTTAGCTGATGCCTATATTGTTCATTTTTTTGAGCTGTGTCCTCATGGAAACACCTTCTTGATATTGTGCCATACAGTGAGATTTATCTTGAGAAGGAATGGGCACTGTTTAGACTAACTGGGAGAGCATGTGTCTACCATTAGTTTCACAAAAATTTCCTGGACAATATTCTGCTATTCTGTGCAAGAAAGAGACACTGTTAAGTTATGACCGTTGCAATGGCAGCAATACCTCAAGAGCCTAGAATGATGGACAAAGGCTCCTTTAGTCCTCAATTTTCCATTTGCACTGTGATAAATCACCTTAAAAGTATTTGCTTCTATTCACTCTGCTGCATCCCTCCGCTTGGATAAATTCACTCCTTTTCATATGTGTATGACACCCACTTTATTGGCTATGCCTCCATAGGTTCAGAATACACCACATTATTATTATTTTTCTTCTTGATGCCTTCAAGGTGTCCCTCCTAACTATGAATGCTTAGTGCACAGTGCATGCATGCTGTTTATTTGTCTTGATACTTTGAATTTCTGTATCTGTTACAAAAGTCTGTGACCAATTTTTGAGGGCATGTTAAAAATGGGTGTGTGAATTTTGGGTGTGGCTACAAATGGGGGACGGTTTTACTTAAATGTGGACACAGTCAGTAGGATGTCCCTTGATTTCATTTTGAAAATCTGGTGATCTTAGCTTACCATTACTGAGTTATATCTAATATATAATGAAGCACAGAGAGTGATGTAATTATAGAAGAGCTGGTCTACTGACTGGCAGGTTCTCTCTTCAAGCCTTTTTGTTCTCTTCCTCTACAATTGTTTGAGTCTGAGTTACAATGGCTGCATGAGTTAAGTGCCTGGGTGTAGTTCTGGGGCCTAGGGGAAGTGGGGATGGCTATACAAAACACAAAAAAATCCCCAGCTTCACCTGCCAGCTAGCCTGTAACCAAACAAATTGCCCTGTCAACAGTATGCGTTAAAATCAGAGGTTTTACTGAGGTTTAACCTCAAAGAGGTTTATACACTTGGAGACTTGTATACATAGAGTTAGGACCACACTTTGCAGAGGTGCCTTTGCGCGGCGGTGTGGCTTCTACATATTTTTGGCCAAAAGTCTGTGCAAATAAAACCTCTGATTTTAATGCATACTGTTGACAGGGCAATTTGTTTGGTTGCAGGCTAGCTGGCAGGTGAAGCTGGGTATTTTTTGTATTGTTGTAAGCCTTCCCAATGTGCTCCCTGCCATAAATGCTAGTTATATATTCAGGCAGGTACCATTTTTTCTAGACTGAAGTGGGGATGGCTGCCTTTACACCAAATCAATGTTTGTGTATTCTAATATTTTGTATACCCAAAGGAATTAAGAATTACATTTTATTACAATTATATCAACGTCAATTAAGCAATGATATTCACATCTTCGACAGAAACTCCATTTGTGAGGAGGCAATGGGGCCAAGAAGAATCCATTCCCCCTGCAACCACTTGTTAGAGTTGAAGGAGAAGGCTGACATCCTTGAACATAAGTTTTCTATTTATTTTTACTTGGGGGGAGCTACTTACGTTATAACACAACAGTAAGATCTGGAGTGTCTGTGCTCTCTGAGTAATTCGCAAGGAGGAGCGCTGGGTACAAACAAGCACAGAGACAATCTCCTGCCTAAAATAGGTAAAGGACAAAATTTAAGCATAGCGTGTATGCACCTTCTCAAACAGAAATGTGACAAATTACAACAATTTGAATGTGAAAAATACACATTAGTCCCCTTTATGAGGAGATTACATGGGTCACAAACTGCGATTTAGCTATTTCCATGTACTGACACCAATGCAAGGGAGACTGGAATAGACAATACATTTGGGGAAAACCATGACCTTACTTAGAATGATGCTATTTAGCTTTGTTTTTTGAAATGTGCATAGCAATTGGGAAGAGAAAATTAAGCAGCATAAATACTGTGTTAGTGTGTTCTCATCTGAATGTTTTCCTTCATGTAATACTTAGTTATTTGTTTTGGGTTTTTTTCTTTATAGCATTCCTTGGGGGCATTGGACATAGGGACAGTGCTGAGGACATCCACTCCCTGAGTCAGATGGTGGAGATCCTGCAGGTAAGTGTCTCCTGTATAGTATCTGTCACCTCTAGATCTGTTTTACTTTTAGGTATAGTCAAAAACCTGGATTTTCAACAAAATTAGGACAGACTATGGGGTTGATTTACTAAAGGCAAATAGGCTGTTCACTTTGCAAGTGAATTTGTACTATGCAGGGGAAGTTTCCCTTAGATGAATGTGGTGTGACTTCACTTTGTAAAGAATACCCAGTCTTGTGCAAGGAAAATTAAAAAAAAATGCATTTTTTCTTGAACATGATTGGATGATGGATGTCAGCAGAGCTTCCCCTCATTCACTAAGCTAAGGGCAAACTTTCCCTGCTAAGTGCAAACTTCCTTACAAAGTGAACGCCCTTAGTAAAGCAACCCCTATGAGTCAATTTAGATGTCTGTAAGTTTACAGCCTACAGTTGTTTTTTAAACCAACACCAATTTTAGCCAATATCTTAACTTCACACTAGACATGTTCATAGTTGAAAATGTAGTTTTGTTTTCGTTTTCATTCAGATTTTTTTCCCCCGTTTCCTGAAATTCTGATCTGTTACTCATAATTGGGATCAATCCAAAATTTTTGTTTTTGGAATTCGGATCTATTCGAATCTATTTGGATGGAGGTTAGTATGTTGGTTAATGTGAATTTTATTTTTTTAAACAGCGTGGGGTCCCCCCCCAAATTCATACCAGACCCTTCATACCAGACCCCGTGCCAAAAAAAAAGCATGGGGTCCCACTCAAAATCCCTTACCAGACCCTTGATCTGAGCAGCAGCCTGGCAGAGCAGGAAAAGGGGGATAATAGTGCTGAAAGGGGGATGAAAGGAGTAGAACATGTCCACTTTTTAAAGTGATTTTTCAGCTTAGTGAATGAGGTGGAAAAAATTGGCGCTGTGCTGACATTAATTATGATGTGGTAGCATTATTCCTGATTGTTATTATTTGCAAAGTAAATTTTCACTTTGTTTCATATCATTCACTAAGATATATAAATACTCACTTTTAAAGTGAACATGCTCTACTCCTTTAGTTTATATGATACAATATACACACATTTGGGAAATGTGTGAAAGTATTTATTTAAAAATAAAGAAAACATTTTTGACAAACAAAGATTTGGGGGGGGGGGGGGTTTTTTGGGGGGAGGGTAAGTTCTTGATGGGACAGTAAGGAGGTAGGGGTAGAAGAGTTGGGGACAGAGGAGGAAGAGGGCGGACCAATGTTGGAGGAGGAAGGTGTTGTTGGGCTAGGTTATTTGGGAAAGGATAGTGAGTCAATGGTTGGGTGGGGGTAGGGAGAGCTGATCTGGAATGGATTTGAAAGAGGTGGCTGGGATGAGGTGCAGTTTGGAAAAGTTGTTGGGCATGTGAAGGTGTTTGGAAGAGGTTGGGGAAGAAAACAAGGGTATTCAAGTACTGGAGAGGTGGAGGACTCTGAAAAATAAAGAAAAATTGGGCAGCACAGTGGCTTAGTGGTTAGTACTGCTCCCTTGCAGCAAAAGGGTTCAAATCCCAGCCAGGATACTATCTGCATGGAGTTTGCATGTTCTACCTGTGCTTGTGTGGGTTTCCTACAGGTACTTTGGTTTCCTCTCACACTCCAAACAAATAATGTTAGGTTAATTGGCTCCCGTCTAATTTTGCCCTTGTACATGTGTGCATGTGAGCTAGGGGGCTTAGGTTGTAAGCTCCTTGAGGGCAGAGACTGATGTAAGAAAAACAGTAAGTAAAATGCTTCACTAATGTCAGCAATAATATATAAATGCCTGTAATAAATAAATTGGTGCAGGTGCCCAGGTTTTTTGTTTAAAAGGTTACTAGACTTGCACACCTTAGAGATGAAAAACACCCCGAAAATGCCTGTATATTATGTAACATGCTACAGATATGGGAGATCTGCTGCATGCATCATTGCCTTATTTTTGAAAATGTTGCTGATATTTGCTGTTGCTGCATGTCAACACTTTTATGTTGCAGGTCCTTACTAATAAGAGACAACAATCCCTGCATGTGTTAGCTGTGCACTTTGTAGTTCTTCCTCACATACCTATATGAATTTCTTGCTGGAATCTAATTCTCAGTGCCAATTCAGGCCTCCTCTGCTCCATTAGTCTGTCACAGTGGAAGGCCAGCCTTTCACTGATATTTAAAAGTCAGCTGCACACGCTAAAGAAAAATGAATGTTGATGTAAATATTTTTTGCCACAATGACAATATGAATCTCAAACAAGTAGGCAGGCTCAAACGCTATGAAATACTAACGACAAAGGATACAAGAGTGTTCCATTGTGAAAGTAACCACACAATTGAGAAAAGTTATACAATGCCACACACCTCCATTCACACTGAGCGATTTATGGAGCGATTTTTGCAGCATATTTCCACGCGATATCACTCTATGTAGCTTTAAAATCCATTTCAATGGAGCTGTTCACATCTCGTCGCTCAATATCGCTTGTAGCTCCTACATGACCCTTTTTTCGAGCGATTTTGCTCCTGATTGCATACAGCCCAATAGGAAAAAGTCGCTCAATATCGCTGAATATCGCTCAATATCGCAAGTCGCTCAATATCGCTCAATATCACTTGTCGCTCAGTGTGAATGGGGCCTAAGAAATCAAACACAAGAAGAAGTAGGTTGGCCACATTTTCCATCCTAGATTCCCTGCACTTGTCTCACACACAGCATAGGGTAACAACACAATGCTTCTATCTAAATCCAGAGAACACTGCTGTTCCCTCATCTTCCACCAAGCTGATCGAGGACAGGGTGGAAGTATTTTCAAAAATATTTGGGAACCATGAGCAATCACAATATTTGCTTGGAAGAACTGTGATATCACACTCTGCTGAGCACTAATGACAGCACCTAGATGTTGTTTGATTTTGGGGTACAAATATGGACTTAAAGTGATCGTCAAAGCCAAAAATGTTGGTTTTTTTTCTTTAGCATAAATTAGGGAAGGATTGCTGTGTGGTTATTACTGCTATTGGAAGCTTAGTCAGCAAGATTTCCCATCACTTCCTGTTCTACTGACAAGAACTTTACCACAAAGGACGTGGGATAAACAGACAGCAATACACATCTGAAAAGGTGTTCTGACCTTCCTTACTATACTAAAAAAAAGTTGTTTTAATTTATGTTTGTTTTGCTGTTGGAAGACGTATGAACATTTCCTGTGTGGAACAACATTGTCAGCAAGACAGGAAATGAAAGCACTCTTAAGAAGCCCCAGATAGCAGTATAAATAAGGTAAAGCTTGACATGCACTTTAAGTATGGTTTTCTTTAAACCTGTGTAATACAGGTTTAAAGAAGTGCATACAGTGCACTTTCACCACATGTCTTTGCCTGAGGAAGGGGATCCTGTGTGACCCCGAAAACATTTGTTACATTTATGATATGCTGCATCACGTCAATAAATATACTTTTTTTGCATTGCAATTGGAGTGCCGGTGTCCCTGTTTCTACGTATTTACCCGACGTGACCCCGTCTTTTATATTTTACCAAAAAATGGGTAAGAATAAATATATTATAAAAAAAATTTTTTCCAAATTTTCAGTAATTTTACCTTAATATAGTAAAAAGTAAAAACCCCAGTGGTGATTAAATACCACCAAAAGAAAGCTCTATCTGTCCTCAAAAAATGGTATAAAATAAATTTTATTACAGCGTTGCATGACAGAATAAATGTCAGTCAAAGTACTGCAGTGCTAAATACTGAAAAGTGGTTAACTTAAGTGCACCAATATCGTGCAACGTAAACATTTGCAACTGCCACCATTTTATTCTACAGGGTCTTTTCTTTTAGAAAATATATAATATTCTGAGGTTCAAGTAATTTTCAGACCTAAAATGGAGATTATAACATGTATGTAAAAAAGGCAAAAAAGGCCTTGGCAGTGAAAGGGCTAAAGGTTATATGTACAATGAGGTTGCAGTCTAGTGCCTTTTAGGGCATATGCTAAATAGTTAGTTAAGATCTGAGAAATTTCTAAAGGTCCTTTGTGTGTTAATTATCTATGTGTATTTATTCATTTGAGAAGAGTACATGTTATGTACCTAAGTTTGTGGAAGTGAGAAATTAAACACTCACCAAGTATTCATAAGGAAGACTATTCACGAAGCTGCCGAAGGATCTGGCCATAGCTTCGGCCGATCCTTCGGCTAGCTTCGGCCCCAGGACCCCTTCGGTTCAGTAGATCATGGCCGAGCGGCTCAGCCGAGCCGAACGCATATGCATCGGCTTGGCTGAGCCGTGCTGAAAGCCAAAGCTGGCCGACAGCCTGCTTCTGACAGCTGGGCGGAGCCAGCCGTGATCTTACGGCTGGCTCCGGCCACTTTCAGAGAGATCAGCATCCCTGGTTACCAGCTAACCAGGGACACTGATCTCCAAACAGCTAACTCTCCCTGGCGGCCCGGGAGTCTCCTGCTCCCGGCCGCCAATGAGAGAAACACAGATGTGTCTTTTTTTCTTTATTCTGACACGAGCGATGTCAGAATAGAAAAAAATAAAGAATTTTCCCATTGAAAAGCATTGGGACATTACTATTGGCTATTTCAATTTGCAATAGCCAATAGTAAACTAGCATTGTACCCGCCCTCTGCTG